>NC_133400.1:47152822-47455852 GCF_047511655.1 Castor canadensis | reverse complement strand
ACCTTTATAAAACATCAAACAGAATGTTTGGAACACTGAGGCCAAATCTAAACATTTAAGCTAACAATTAGACATAAATGTCATGCTTTGGTTAGTGATGTCGTCTCCAGATATAAATTTGAAACTTGGAAGACAAATCACTTAGTGCAACTCAGGCCTGTGTGAACAGCAGGGCAGTTTCATTCTGGGATACTGGTACTGGAGTCCTGAGGGCTCCAGTATGGGCATTTTAGGTAAAAGGCCAGAGTTATGCACAGGGATGGAAGCAGAAGCTCTTAACACCATCTTTCAGATAACAGATATGACTCCACCTTTACAGGCAGCAGGGCAAAGTAAAACCCTAATGATTTCAAGTCAGGCTGGATCCTGATTCAGCACAAAGAAGAAGCTGTATGTTCTACTCTATAAAATCTATGTACAGCATAGATCCAACAGGCTTAGTGGGATTTAGAGAGAGTGGCAGAACACATGGTTTTCAATGATCTGCTTCTCTGTTGCTGGGAAGATCTTGTCACAGACCGAACAGTTCAAACAAAGGGCTGCCTTTGCTGCTGCTCAAAAATATGATCCCAGATTCCATCAAAAAAGTCTGAGTTGCAGATGAGACACCTCTCAATGTGATACAGCAGAGAGTCAAGATCCAGACTCATGTAACTCAGCAATCTGCTGCTTGTTGTTCTTCAAGAGATCATTTTCTCTTTCCATTCTTTTTTTCTCTTTCTGCAAAACATCACATGTAATCTTGTTCTCAGTCTTCTTGACAGGTCAGTGTTTTCATCCATTAACTCCTGTTGTTTCTTCATTGCAGTCATTTCTTTCTACATCATCTGCTTACTGTCTGCTCAAGCTTCTTCTGGTACTCTTGCTGTTCAGTTAAACTAAGAAAGAGTTGACCATTTTCATTTTTCAGATGTTGCAATTTCTCTGTCTTATCTTAATCTCCTTGAACAAGGTTCTCTATTTCTTTCCCTTGTGTTGACAGCTGGGCCTGAAGGTGATACACTCTGATTCCCATCTTCTCATTCTCTCTTCAGAGAGAACCTTTTGGTTGTGTTCCTTCAGTTGAAGCAGCTCAGTCTCCCAACAAGTTTTCTCCTCTTCCACTTTCTGTTCTAACTTATCATTGATGATCTGTAGGGTTTCTAGCTCCTCCTTCTTCCTTTGGAGCTCAGACTGAAAATCTAAGTTCTGCTTTTGGAGGCTGGCACAGCTGTCCTTCAGCTCCTGGTTTTCTTTGCAAAGCTCCTTGTTGTGTTGCTCAATTTCTTACACCTTTCCCTTCTTGGTAAGAACCAAGATGTCCTCTCCACTTTCTTGATGGAATTGGAAAAGGGTACTTGCTCCACAAACCACACCATCCTGATCCACATAGCAGAACTGGTAATACTTGTCATCCTTGGGCAGGTAATAAGCTTTGAGTAGGACTTCCTGCTGTTTGGATAATTCCATTTTTAGATCACTGGACAAAGCAACCCACATGAAGATGTAATACCCACAGGTTGTCTTCCATCCCACTGTAAAGATGCCAATCCAATCCTTTCCATGGGGGATGAAATGCTGGGTGAAAGTGTATTAGCATGTGACATACCTTCCAGGGACGTAGAACTTCTCCACACTGTTAAAGATGACTTGAGAGAAATGACAGTGATCCAGAAAGACAGTCAATGTGGGGGGAAATCTTCCACTGTCTTTTCCATGGTGGGGTCCTGCTCAGGTCTACATCCCCCAGCAGTGTGCTTTGACCTTCCAAGGTCCTCCATCTTGAGACTGATTAGGCAAGATTTAAGCCAGATATTCCTTGTGAAATTCAACTCCTGGCTCAGGTTCACCAATTTATGTCACCAGTTTCTACACAAAATCACAGGTCCTTGAGATCCACAAACATTGAAAAGCATTTCAAAGTGCCTCACAAGGTGAAAGTTTTAGCAAGTATTTATTTTAGTATAACAAGAGAAAGTATAGACAAGAGGGGGAGAGAAAAAGAGAAACATTTCATGACTCATGCAGGAAATGGGAGCAAAGATACCTATATTCTCATTTTTAAAGACATTATGTTGTATGTCATAATATATTAAATTTCATATCATGAGTATGACATTTATCAAAAATGGAAAAGATGTTCACTCAATATCTTAAGTTAACTGGACAGAAGAAAACATTTTTTTTCTCTTTTCTTTTATTCATATGTGCATACAATGTTTGGGTCATTTCTCCCTGTTTCCTCCCACCCAAGAAAACACTTTTTAAAAAAATACTCTTGATTTTTTTGTTTCTGGCTAGGCTGAGATGAAATCTCATGGTTACTTTAATGTTATTATTATTATTATATTATACTGAGGGTACATCATGACATTGTGACCACATCCTCACCAGTACTTTTTGTTTATGTTTTGATGATAGCCGTTATGACTGGAGTGAGGTGAAATGTCAGTGTTGTTTTCATTTTCATTTCCTTTATGGCTAAGATTATTGAACATTTCTTCATGTAATTATTATATTTCTTCCTGATAACTGTTTAATTTATTTGCCCATTTATCAATTGGATTTTTTGTTCTTTTTGTGTTTAAGTTCTGGAATATTCTTTGAATATTCTGGATATTAATTATTTAAATGATTGTTAGGATGTGGAGGAAAAAGAACACTTCTACACTGATGGTAAGAATGTGAATTAGTGCAGCCCCTAGGAAAATCATATGGAGGTTCACGAAAAAGCTAAAAATAGACCTACCTTATGACCCTGTTATACTACTGTTGGGCATATATCTGAGAAGTGTGAATCAACAAATGAGAGAGATCGTTGCACACCCAAGTTTATCACAGCACTTTTCACTATGCCTACGCAATGGAATCTGCCTACATGCTCAACACTGATGAATGAATAAAGAAAATGTGGTGTATATACACAATGGAGTATCATTCAGCCATTAAGAAGAATGAATGTGATTTTTGTGGAATCACACTTTGCTTTTAGGTTGAATTTGTGTGACTCAGTTTCTCTACCTTTGTGACTTGTGTGCACAACAAGGGTCCTTGGAAGAACCCAGGACACCACAAAATCCAGAATTCCATCAAAACAGAAGGAAGAAAACATTAAAGATGACTATATAACATGTAGGAGAAATGTAAGAACTGAAGTCATAGAGAGTCTGTGAACATGAACATGTTACTCAATGAGGAGAATGCTTTAAACAGGCCCCAGACCTAATTGTGAGCAATTAAACGCTTGCTGGTATAAAACTAGGACACGAAGAGAGAGAACCTGGAGAAAGTGAACAATGTCATGATGAATTTAGGTGCCTCAATTCTGGTCAAAATCATAAGCTCACCCACACTGAACACGATGAACATCAGCACTGTGGGGCAGCCTTCACCAGATGCAGTCACATTTAGATACATGAAAGAATTCATAACGAAAAGAAGACATTCTCACAAAAGCAATGAGAAGAAATCTTCAGATATCACAGTTTCATCACCGACATGAAAAAGCAGTCATGTTGAAAAGAAACACTTTGAATGTAAGTATTGTATGAAAGATTTTACTTGTTCCATACACCTTCAAAAACATGAAATAACTCACACTCTAAAGAAACCTTGTGGATGTAACCAATCTGGGGAAGCCTTTGCATGTTTCAGTCATGGTAAAACTATGAAAAAAATTCAGCCTGGCAAGAGACCCTGTGAATATAAGCATTGTGGGAAAGCCTTCTTTGTGTGCAGCAATCTTTGAATGCATGAAAGGATTCACAGTGGAGAGAAACCTTATGAATGTGGGCAATAAGAGATGACTTTACTCATTCCAGTAGCATTCAGAGGTGTAATGCCATTTACTGGCAGAACCTGGGTGACCGAAGCCGTGAAAAGATGAGCAGACTACTAAGTCCTGCTCAATAGCCACTTTAATGAAGTATACATTGCTTTTTATAAACTCCTTTTACACAGAGAGCATTTGGTCAGAAAAAAATGCCAAGTATTATGTGTCAAGGTTACATTAGCACAGGGAAGCACAGTTAAAATTAACTTTTTGTTATGTCTCCTTTAAAACAGGAACAGAGAAGCAAGAGAAGCACACGGTCAGCATAACTTTCTTATTTACATCTGAAGGACACGAAGCCATCTGGGAACCTTGAATACTGTTTTTCTGAATGTCTGGCTTTTTCACAAGGCCAGATACCAACTCACACAGGCAAGGTCCCACTGCTGGCTCTGACAAAGAGGCATGAAAGAACCTCTTGGTAGAGAAATTCTATGCACATAAGCAATGTGGCAAATCCTCCCTTCATTTGATTAACCTTCAAACACATGAAAGAACTCATACTAGACAGAAACCCTATGGTTGTAAGCCATGTGGTAAAGCCTTCACTCAGTACATTCACCTCTGAATTCATAAAAGAACTCACACTGGAGCGAATCCCTATAGATGTAAGCAATGTGGGAACTCTTTCACTTGTTCTGCTCACCTTGGGATTTATGAAAGAAAAGCACTGGAGAAAATCACTATGGATGTAAGCAATTGGGGAAAACCTCTCCCTCCACGTACCATCCAAGTCATGAAAGGACTCACCCACACTGGGGAGATATTCTTAGAACTAAGCAATGTATGAAAACTTTCATCTTATCCAGTTGCCTTCAAACACATGAGAAAACTAATACTGGAGAGAAACCACAGGTAGGTAAGCAATTTGGGAAATCCTTTACTCATTACAGTGCCCTTTATACACATCAAGAAATCACAGTAGAGAGAAGCCTTGCTTATGGAAGCAATGAGGAAATCTTCAGTCTTCTGACTTCCTTTTTCAAAATGGAAAAACTCACATGGGATTTTACTGCATGTTGAATATGGGTAGATTTTTAAGATGTCTTTCTTGCACTTAGTGAGGATGCACAGTGGACGGAACATTTATTACTGACTAGCATATGTTGTTGCCTGTTGTTAGGGTGGTTCAATCCATAGATATGAAACAAGTTGTTATGGAGAGAACCTTGACAAGGACAGATATGCAAATATGTTCAGATGGCCCATTGAAACAAATGTACAATGGATCAAAAACCTGTCATTACAGTGTGTGTGATGGTGTACACTCTGCAGAAGTATTGAGTGGACCACAAGTATGAGGCCACTGAGGCTGTATAACAACTTTAAAGACAGCATGCTATAAATACAGAGACCGTGTTTCCAAAGATCAACAACATAAGAAAAATCTGCCCCTGAAAAATATAATATTGCATTTTTCAACAAATTGTGCCAAAATCCAGTGATAATTCCTCATGTAGTTGAATGCCATACAAGTGAAGTGAGCAAGTTGTTACAAATTTACATAGAATGCTCTATACAATACAGTATTCCAAAAGAAATTACTAAGAACTATAAATATTTACTTATTCATACATAATTTCAGACTTAGTATTTCTGAAT
The DNA here is from genome assembly GCF_047511655.1 of Castor canadensis. Classification (NCBI taxonomy): domain Eukaryota; kingdom Metazoa; phylum Chordata; class Mammalia; order Rodentia; family Castoridae; genus Castor; species Castor canadensis. The sequence continues at coordinate 47,450,439 of NC_133400.1, read as the reverse complement.
TTTCTTCTTGAAAATAAGTGTTATTTTTCTTATCGTGATGACTGCCTGTAGTTCTAGCTGTATGGGAAGCTGAGGCACAGGAATTGCTTAAGACCATAGGTTAAATACCAGCAACAATCTCTTTCTACAAGAACAACAGCTCAATAAAAAGAAGCTAAGTGAATTAAGGTGACATAATTCCATAAATTTTGCTGATGAATTTTGTTTGAGTTTAATGGGTAGTGTTTTTTAATGAAATTCATAAGGTGTTTATACTTTCATTTACAAAAGTTTGGTTTCATGAGTGAATTCAAATATATTAGTAATTGTTTAGTTGGCTTCACTTGAATGTAGATTTTGAATAATTGTAGTTAATAAGCCATTTAAATGAGTTTGTGTCAATTGTTGGCATTTTCCTATTGTCTTCTTCTGCAGATTCTTTACATTTATTTCTACATTCTGTTTCCTTTTTCTCCAGAACAAGTGACATCAATTATATGAAAGCTATAATATTTTACTTTTTGATGTATATGTTCTTTCTACAAGGCTTCTATATGTGTTCTTTATAGTCTTAACAGTTTTTAAATGACTTGTATACCAAAAATTAACTTTCTCATTTACTCAGAAAGTAAATGTAAATATCCCATCATAATTATAGTTTAGATCTGATTTATTTTTGCTGTTTTTCCTTTCATTTCAGAAGTCACTACTAATATGTGCATTCAAATAAGGTGTTATTTCCTCATGCAAAATTTACTTTTCATGTTCTTACTATCATAACATTTATTGTGATTGTAGGTTGTGCTTTACCCATCATGCCAAATTATACCTCATGGTGCCCTCTTGCCATAGATCACCAAGGACTTACCTTTTTTCAAATACATTGTAAAGAATTTTGCTATTCAAAAAAGAAGGAATGAACAATTTTACGTAAGATAAATGAATTTAACATGAAAATATGATTTATTCAGGAATAAATATGTATTTCAGTTTTTTGTCATTGAATTAATACCCAATTCACTTATGATGGCACAAAGTTTTGATGAATAACAGTAATTTTAAGTGCTATCAAAACTTAACCTACCTTTTGTCCTCATTTCCTGATTTGTGTGGTACTTTTAAAATATTTACACACCTTGTGCAAGACAATGGGCAAAGCATTAGTTAAAATGAATGTGCAAAAATCTTTTCCATCCCATACTAAAAATTAATTTTCATTTGAGGAGCAGTGTAAGAAAGTGATGACTCTGTTATACAACAAAATTGAGAGCAGTTACAATTTCTCTACACTGGCTGGTCAATGTAGTCATGTCTCCTGTGGTTGAACTCTAGTGGTCAGAAGCACAGGCTCCTCATATTCCTTTTATTCTGCACAAAACTGCATCTGGGATAAAGTGATCACAGTTTCTTGTTGCCTGAGGACAGTCCTTCGTATTCCTGTTACATTTGTTTAACCATTTTGCTTAAATAAGCTATTTGGCTTCCATTTTATTTTGTCATTTGTAGTTTGCTTAGCAACCAGAATGTGTGGTTTGTAAGCAGAAATGGCTGTGTTTATTCTGGGTTGTCCTGCTTCTCAGGACCAGGCAAGGCATACCCAAAGCTCTCCACCTGTTCATCCAGTTTCAGGTACCTTGGAATGCTCATTACTGGTGGGTAAGCTCTGTTGGTGATTCAGTGATGTGTACTATAAGCCTTGGTATCCTCCACCTTCCTGGCCTCTGACTTCCTACACCTTGGCCTCTGCACATAATCACTTGTACAAATGAATTCCCCCCTCCCAGAGCTCTCAGCAACCTCCCTTAATTTTGGCCCAAACAGAAAGAAATGTCCACTTCCACTTGTGACTCTAACTCATTTTTTTTACCCACAAGAGCTCTGCATTTGATCTGATTCCAGCCTTTCCCCTGTAGCTAGACCAGCACTGCAGGCCAGCACTCACTAGATCAGCAAATGACACTTGCTGGAGTTCCCTGACATTGAAAAATTCAGGGACAGTGCTGAAGGTATGGCTCAAGAGGAAGAGCACCTGCTTTAGAAGCATGAGTTCAAACCCTAGTCCTATAAAAAAATTGCTTCATGCCAGTGGCTCACACCCATAATCTTGGCTATATGGGAGGCTGAGATCAAGAGAATTGCAGTTCAAATCCACCCTGGGCAAATAGTTCACAAGACATCATCTTCAAAACCACCTGAGCAAAAATTGAATGGAGGTATGGCTCAAGTTGTACAGCACCTGCTTTGCAGACCCAAAGCACTGAGTTAAAACCCCAACCCATGAAAAAAAAGAAAAAGAAAAAAGAAAATTGCAGGGACCATCCACACCGAATTTTGCAGTCTGAATAGTCTGTCAAAATGGCCTTCTTCTACTCCATCTCAACTGAACACCAAGATGAAAAAGGAACATTACCAGTGCTTCATGTTGTGCTTACCCCAGGTGTCCTTAGACTAAATCTCTATACTAAGACCAGTGTCATTTGTGTTACTTGGCTCTCAGCAACATCTCTATGCCACAAACTGAAGTAATCTTTCTCTCCAGTGTGCATATAATGAAAATATATTGACAATAATGTCATCTTATAGTATTCATGATATTAAATGATGACAAGATGATGTTGTGAAACAAGTCATAAATTAAACTGATGTATAATACTACATAAACAGCTAAAATGTGTGGGTGTTTCTGAGTCTAACATTTGTGATGCTGCTGAGGACATGTGGTGACATATAGGACTTACACCGACAGAGTCATCCCGATTAGGTGCATGATCTTGAGTAATTATGCTCACTGTGCTTGACTTTCTGTATATGAAGGAAAGAATAATGTTGGAGAAGTGGAGAAAATATCAAAGAACATACTACCATGGAGGAAATCACACAATATACAGTATGAAATAAACATAATATATAAATGAAGAAATGGACAAAGTGAAGATCTCCTGTTCCTCAATAAAACATAAATCCCTTACTTTTCTACCATCTTCCCTGTCATGGAAGGAAGTTGAATCATATGACACCAGGCACAGTGGCTCCTGATTTCAGTGTTAGCTACTTGGGAGGCAGAGATGGAGGGATGGTGGTTCTAGGCCAGCTCAGGCAAAATATGTCATTCCCTTCCTTCCTGGATTGCAGTTTCTATTAAGTTTTGTCACAACTGTTGTCATTATGTCACTACACACAATTGAATTTTTCTTTCTCAAATGGATACTAAAGAATTGAAATTAGTTCCAAATATAGTGGCTCACACTGGTAAACTTAACTACTCAGTAGGTAGAGCTAAGAGGATGACAGTTCAAGGCCAGCTAAGACAAAACTGTTGCAAGACCCCATCTAAAAAATGAACTATTCAAGGATCTGCCAGATGCTGGTGGCTCACACCTGTAATCCTTGATAATTGGAATACAGAAATGGGGATTGGCAGTTGGAGAGCAGCCTGGGCAAAAAGTTCACATAACCCCATCTCAACCAATAAAAAGTCAGGTACAGTGATGTTACTACAATCCCAGCTACATAGAAATCATAAATAGGAGAATCGAAGTCCATGGCAATCTGGGCATAAGGTGAGATCCTATTCAAAATTATCTAAAGAGTGGCTCAAGTGATAGTGAGCTCATACAGCAAGTGTTAGGCCTTGTGCTCACTTCTAGTATTGCCAAAAACAAAGTTTAAATACAAGTAACTGACAACTCTGAACAGTAAAGTAGATATTGGGACATTGCAGACATTAAAAAGTACTTCATGCTATTCTTATAAAAAGACTTTTAGGGGTCAGGAGTGGTGGCACATGCTCATAATCCCAGCTACTTGGGAGACAGAGGTAGGAGTATCATGGGATTGAAGTCAGCATGTGAAAAAACTTCGTGATACCCTATCACAAAAAAACAGTGTTGGTACTCCAGATTCTTGGAGATGGACATAAGAGGATTGTGGTCCAAGGCCAATATGGACAAAAGTACAAGCTCCAACCTGAACAACAAACCTGAGCAAATATGGCAGGGTGTGTGGCTAAGGTGATAGAGCACCATGAGGCTCTGAGTTCAAACTCCAGTACTGCCAAAAAATGCTTTAAAAATGTCCCAGGTTGACAATGACAGCATACCTCCTCTCTAGAAAATGAGGCTCTCTCTCAAAATAATAAACTTTGCTGCTCACCTCATCTTGTACTCAGGTAAGTCACCTTGAAGTATTTATACGTCCTTTGATGTTTCAAGGGGGAAATCAGAGTGGATTGCCTCACCAACAGGAGAAACCCATAATAAGCTAGCACATAAACAAACATTTTCTCAAACTGGTAGTCAGTACATGTTGCATCATTCACTCTATACAGAGCAGAATGGTAAGGTCATAAACACATAAAAGGGCAGGTTAAAAATCCTTCAATAATGTGAAAGGAATGCACCACAGACAACTGTGGCCCAAAGTAAGAAAAAGTATTGGTCACAGTGTCATGTCTGAATGCAAGATCACATATCATATACCTTAAAACTCAGCATGGCAAAATGCTGCACTAGGCCTATACTTCTTTGAGAATCATGATAGAGAAGCCCACAGAGAGGGCGCACTGCCCCTCACTGACCATATCTACACCTAAGCAGCTGAGGAGGCACTGCATAGGACAAAGACATGATCACTGAGGACATTCTTACCACTTGCACTCTGACTTTCCATAAAGAAGATGGATGTACACTCCATCTTGTATACAGTGCCATCTATCATCATACATATTCTTTACTGCCCACATTTCTATCTTATGAACAGAAGTTTAAACATTTTTTAAACACCTCACTTTTATCCAAAACATAAGCACCAGTATTGCAGAAATTGACTTTCCACACCTCAGCATTCAGAGCACATTGTGCCTGGATTAATACTTATAATTCTGTGTGTTAACAGTCGGATAGCAATCTATAAAGGCTGTGAAGTTAACAGAAACCCTACAAGAGAAGTTGAAACCCAATATCTTGTGGACCATTATAGCAGTTCACTTCTATTCAGAGCACCCCATAGCTTTAGGAATCCTCTTCTCTCTGTTGACTCAGATGAGCACCATCCTTGGTGCTGTGACCAATAATAAAGCTAATATTACAACAGCAAGCATCACAGCTTGTGCTCCCACTAGTGCTGAAAGCTTTTTCCTAGGAAAGTAGTGCTAGTGTCCACACCTAGACATGATATGGTGATAACAATATACTCAGGAACCTAAATGGATGTGGAGGTGAGTGAAGATGCACTCTTCACCTACCTGAAAAAACTCCTGAATTGTTACTAGCCAGGGAACATGATATAACTATAAATTGGAATGGAGTGAATGTCAAAGGCAGAGTGGTGTGAACAAAAAGTCTATAAGTTTGTTTGTTTAAGATAGCTATACACTGGGGACATGGGGGAGTAGGGGTTCTTGAATCTGATGAGGGCATTCCTGAGAACCTCTGAGAGGCTAGTGGTTGTCCTTGCATTCTGGGTGTTTTATTAATGGCAGAGACAGTATATTTTACAATATAGTCATAGATAAATAAGTGGGTGAAATCTGAATAAAGCCTGTGTTCTCTGGCTTCTCTTCAGATCGTATGACTCTTGCTTTTTACTGAATAAAGTCTGTAGTGTAGTCAGTAAAAAAAAAAAGATAGCTATACACGGACATTTCCATGTATATGTGTATCATTATCTGAATTGGTTCATCTCTTCTATTTTTCTTCTTTCTACCTAAGTCCCCTTCTTATGGTGATTTCAACAGGTTTAAATATTTTGTATTCACTCTGGTATAGAAAGTACATCAGCCATATTCACCTTCTTAACTTTCTTATTTTACCCTACCTCTCTTTTATGTTACTTCACTCTAGCATGACCTGTTTTTCATAGTATTGCTGTACTTGGATACAAGTACATCTCTATTCTCCATATGAGAGAAAACATGGGGCTTTCAGCCTTCTGAACCTGGCCAATTTGACTTAAGATGTTGTTCTCCAGTAGAACTAGATATCATTTTTGAAACAAGGTAAATGAAGCTCAAAAAGCCAAATGTCTCATGTTTTCACTCATGTGAGAAATATAGAGATAAAATAATAATAATAATAAATAATGGGACATAAGATGAATATAGAAGATGCACAATGTGGGGGAATCAGTCAGAGGGGGGATGGAAGGAGATGGTACTGGGAAGGGACCAGGATCATATATATATGAAGATAGCATGTATATATATGAAGATATCATGCTGAAACCCACTAAGTACTATTTGAAAATGGAGGAAGAGCAGAGGAAGGTTAAGGGATTACATTAGAAAGGGTTAACTAGTTTAAACTATATTGTATGCATCAATGGAAATATCACAATAGAACCCCTTTGTAAAATTAATATATAGTAATAAAATCCACACATGATAATCTAAGAGTGAAAATATCTTTATACTAAAATGGAGGGCATCACTGATGAAACTGAATTTTGTAGAAAATGGTCATTAAAATATCATATAATTTTCTCCTGAGTGTTAACTTTTTACAACCACTTTGAAAACTTCCTTGCATTATTCTGTAACTTAAAATTTTTCATACCCTTATCAAGAAGCAATTCTAGTCAAATGCATATATTTAATAAAACTCATACATTGGAAACATTGACATGTAATAATGTTTCTAGGGATATTATATGTAATAGTAGAAAAGATGTGCATTTTATATAGCTATTAAATAAGAAGCTACTCAATAACCAAAACCAATAAGTCATTGTTATAATAAACTATGTCACTGTAGTAAAATAATGTCACTTGGGGGAAAAAAGCACAGTTGTCAAAAATATGACCTATAGCATGAAAAACTTTTCTCCTGCAGTTCAAAATAACTAAAAGTAAAACTTCTATAATTCTCCATCAATATATATTTGGTGATGCTATACAGAAAGAGAATAAAACTCAAAATTTGAGCAGGTGAGTTTATGGATTACATTATATAATAAAAAATAACAGAAGTAAAATGTTCATAGATTACTAAGTGCATTTTACCTAGACCCAAAAATGGATGTTTCTAAAGGTTTTTAAAATTGTTATTACTATAATTATGGACATCAAATACGAGGAAGCAGTCAACCATTCTCTAAAATATTTCATGTTCTATACATGCTAAATTTAAAACTTGCTGTTGTATTTCTTCTTACACAAACTCCTAGGCAATAAGAAGTTTTTACATATTGGTGGTTTTAACATGACCATTGTTTGATTGTTTTCTTTAACAATAAAGTATTAATATAGATTTTTAATTTATCCCCTATCTATGGCCAAGAAAACTAATCTCTCTCCTATGTTGTGCTTAACAGAATTCAGTTCTCATGTTCATAAGAAAAGATTGATCCAAGATTGCTTATGGAAATTTTTTTCATATGTGGAAATAGTCACCATCCAAATGGAAGCAACCATGTTATATTCCTGCAACTGAATGTGAGTAATAAAAACACAGGCATCCAGTGCCCTCTTCTACCCACTTCAAGGGTATGGCCATGTCTTACTTTTTCACCAACATCATATTGGTCTAAGACAGTACCTGGTCCCACATGGAGAGTGGCAATGGCCTCCTAAGTGTTCATTTCAGTTTGCTAGGCAAAACTGCCAACCATCCCTGTTACCTTCTTGGCAAGCCAAATTCCTCTGCATTCTCCTTATTTTAAAATCCTGTCTTCATTATCTTTGCACATTTTCTTTTTTGATTATATACTATTGTTGTACCAGTGGTACATTGTGACATTTACAAAAGTGCTTACAATACATCTTAAATTCACTCCTCCATCACTCTTTATTCCTCCTTCCGCCACTCTTAGAATAGTTTCAACAGGACTCATTTGTTTTATTTTCACATATAAGTACCTAACACTTCCACCATATTCAATCTACTAAACCTTTTCCCAATATCCTCCTCTCTCCAACTTGTACCAATCCCCAGACAAGACCTATTTTACCTTCCTGTCTCCCATTTTTAAAGAGACATTTTTGTTCATTTAAGATAGTTATACATGGAATTTCAATATGACATTTCTATTTATATATGCCTTACCTCCTAAATTGGTTCATTCCTTCCATTTTGTTCCTTCCTATCCTAGTTCAAGTCTTAATGGTGATTTCAACAGGTTTAAAAATTCTATATTCATTCTTACATAGAAAGTATATCAACCATATCAACCTTCTTTACTTCTTTCTTTCACCCTCCCTTTCCAGTTAGCACTGTCACGTTAGTGTGACCTGATTTTCATTCATGTCCTTCATTGCTTAGGTATCTGTTTGTTGTTCGGTGGGATTTTTCATTGTTATTACACATTTGCACATTTTCTATATCCAACCAATTACTCCTTGAACTTTTTGTGCCATGTGTATTCCCTCCTCAGGCATTCTCGTGTGCTTCCCCACTGCCCACAAAGCTCATCACCAGATGTACAATTGACCTACTTCTTCAACTCCTTTTGGTGTTTGACCAAGGGTCGCATTCTTAATTGGCTCCTCCTAGAATATTTTTATTTAATATTGCAAACACACTGTTTGTCCTTTCCCAATCTCCCGCTAGATTTCTAATGAAAACTGATTTTGATTAACTATAAAATTGGTCTTGATCTAGTTCATGAGGTTAACAACGAAGTTGCTCAAACAAGTAGTAAGTCTTCTTTAAATGTGTTTGTGTGGTTGACTGCATGTTAATTAGAAAATGTATTTTCTGAGTTTTTTATTGTGGTGAAAATTTAAATATATAGCTAAGAAACAATCCTTATTATATGACACCATAGTCCCCTATAATCAACTGAAATCATTATAACATATTGCTTTAGTATATGTAGTACATTTTGAATTCCTCATTAAAGTACTTATATCTTTAATTTTGCTAAAGTATATAAGGGGACAGGGTAAAATGAAAACATGATATCACTCCATTAGAATAAAAGAAACACATCCATGAAGGTTGACAACTGGTGTAGATAGAAAACTCTACATTAAGCACTGGAGAAGAGCAAATCCTGCCATTGACAGCTGGCCAGTGTTACCCTTTAGGCCTTCTTGTGGTGAGGAATTACCACTAGTAATGCCCTTTGCTAAAGATACAATTTAATAAAACCTGGTAGAGGTAAGGAGAAGATTGTCCCTCCAAACAGTTTCATGCCCAAGTGTTGTGCTGCATGGCAAGGGTAATTAATGCTAAAATTAAGTTAGAATTATGGTGTTTTCAGCAGAGATTTGTCATTTTTTATTTTTGTTAATTCCCACATGAACAGTTGTTGAGACAGAATCAGACTTAAACCATTAAAATTTTGTGGGTTGAATGAATACTTAAATAGATTGTATGTTTTTCTCTTTATTAGCTTTAGTCATTTCATAAATTATATACATGCTAAATGTTTTGATACACTTTCTGATCTATGGATTGCATCTCAGGATATTAAAATGGTAATTCAAAATATTAACAACATGGGAATATTAGTTTCACAAGGTTGTCTACTATTGTTTTACAAGTTAAACATTCCTGAAAAGTGTATCATTTCTTAGGCTACTATACAAAATATCATTCTTTACATCTTTCCAGTTAATTTTCAGTAGCAGCTTTTAACTGACTCTTCAAAGAAGGATTCCCAAATAACAATCAACCCAAATGTCTTCTCATGGCTCCCATGACATCCTTATTCCTCAGGCTGTAGATAAATGGGTTCAGAACAGGAGTGATAATGGAGTAAAACACTGCTGCCACCTTATCTCAGGCAGGGGAATGCAAGAAATGTTAGTTTTAGTCATTACAAAAATTGTACACATGCTAAATGTTTTGATACACTTTTTTCCCATAGATTATATATCAGGGTGTTAAAAACAGTCATTGAAAATATGAACAACATTGGACCATTAGCTTGTCAAAGTTATCTACCATTATTTCACAAATTAAAAAGCAAGTTAAACATTCTTGAAAAGGTTTCTGTACAAAAAATCAGTCTTTGTATCTTTACAGGAGCAGCTTTTAAGTGATTCCTCATATGTCTATAAATAACCACCAACCCAACTATCTTCTCATGGCCCCTATGACCTCCTTATTCCTTGGGCTGTCAATAAATGGGTTCAAAACAGGAGTGATAATTGAGTAAAACACTACCACCACCTTATCTTGGGCAGGAGAATGCAAGGACTGCGGCTGGGTGTAGATAGAGAGAGTGGTTACATAGAACAGGCTTACCACAATCAAGTGGGAGGAATAAGTTGAAAGAGCTTTGGTTTGTCCTTTACCTGAGCACATCTGGAATACAACAATAAGCACACCTGCATTGGAAGCTAGGATGACCATGAATGGTAACAACAGAATAAGAAGTCCAGTCAAGAGAACTATATACTCATATTAGGATGTGTTCTGACACACCAATGACAGGAGAGATGGAAGATCACAGAAAAAGTGGTTCATGACCAGAGACTTACAGAATGGATGCTGAAATGCATACAATGTATGTACTAAAGCATTGATAGAACCGCTGTTCCATCCACATGTGACCATGTAGCAACAGATTTTCCTTCTCATGAAGACAAGATAGTGTAAAGGATAACAGATGGTTATGCACCAATCAACAGACATGAAACCTAGAAGAAGGGCTTTAGAACCACCAACACTGAGGAACACAAAGGTTTGAACTTTACAGCCCAAAAATGTAATAGTCTTGGTATTTGACAGAAAGTTGGTTGCCATCTTGGGCACAGTGGTGGAGATGTATATCATGTCAATGACAGAAAGTTGACTGAGTAGAAAGTACATGGGGGTGTGGAGTCTGGTGTCCAGTTGGATAATGTGGATCAGTGTGATATTTCCCACCAGAGCCACTGAAAATAGAATGGCAATGACAGCAAAGAGAAAAGTGTTCATTCAGCCATATTGGAAAAGACTGACAAGTGAAAAGTCTGTCCCCAGACTGTGATTTCCTGTGTTCATGGATTACATTGAATCATCAAAGCAGGTGAAATCTGTAACACTCATGTATAATGCTGTTGCCCATTAAGAGAAAACAAAATGACAATTTTAAAAATAATAGATTTTTAAAAATCTCTTTATGTGACTATACCTATATCCTATTCAGTACACCGAAATTTTATCTATAGAAAATTAGTTTAAAAAGTGATTTTTAAATATATTTATTTTGCTCAACATGTAAGAATTGTACATATTAACATGGAACTGTGATGTCAGCAGATGCATGCAGTGTGTATTGATCAAATCTGGGAGAGTACCATTTTCCTCTCATTGTCATAGCTATAAATTTGGAGTTTTCAACTCCTTGCTTCTAAGTCTGTAAACATTACAGATGGTAAAATGAAAATATTTAGTGTGCATAATTTAAATATAAAATAATGCATTTATATGACTTGCTTGTAAAAATTACATTCTCATAGACTGGAGCCTGTCTTATTATAAAAACCTTCACTCAGTCAAGTCTCTCATGTATGTGACCAATTTGTATGACAGTTGATCAAACACAGTGTAATTTTAATGATTCCTTACTTCACTTCTCAATTTTCTATTATTTTAGTTATAAATAGTAGCTAAAGCTGTAGTAATATTTGTACAGATATAATATTCAGCCCTTACAAATGAATTAGCATTAATTTCTTCCTGTAAATGTGAATGCAATTTTATAAAGTTGGAGAAAAAATAAATACAGAATAAGACAGCATCACGCTTAACTAAATATTCATTGTCCTTTGACAGAGGTAGAATGCAAAAAAATGGCTAGGTCAAAGCTTTGGAATTGAAATGTTCTTTTTGGATTGACACAGGCCTGGCAGCCAGATATTTCCAGAATAAATAATGTCATGTTAATCTATAGGCAGGTTTTCTAAAACATATGGTGAATTGACCTGAAGCAATATTACATTCTCTCAGCATTTATTTGAACTTTACAGGCACAGCACAGTGATAATTATTGAAACACAAAAAAACCCCAAATCAGGAGCAGGAAAGCTTGTGAAAGTGGCGGTGGGAGGAAAACTGCACAGGAGAGGAGGGAAGGCCCACCTCCCACATGAACTGTAAATAAACATGCAGGCCTGACAACGCAGGTGCAGTGTCATTTTCCCAGTGTGCTAGGAAAGGGGAAAGCTTGTAGCAGAGGTTCACGCACAGGAGAAATCTGAGCAAACAAAGCCTGCAGGGCCAGGTGAGTGCTAAGCTCACCCCTGAGATCTGCATAAATAATGCCTCCAGCAACAGCAGGCTGACAGCAGTGGGCAGGCAAGCCACAGCTGCAGATACCATTCTCAGAACTGTCTCCAGACTTTTTTTTTCTTTGTCTCCCTACCTTTGATGAGAGAACAACCGAATTCCACCTGTAAGCTGAAAAAATTACTGAAACTGTATTGCATTTGAACTTGGGACACTTGGTGGAGTTTTTTTTTTTTTGAGCGTGTGTGTGTAGTTTTGTTCTACTTTATGCGTCCCCTTTGATGAGACAACTACAGAACAACATCTGAGGCATCATCTCCAGGACTGGAGACTGAGACAGACACCCAAATTATTAAGACTGAAACTTCATTGCATTTGAACTTGGAGGTTCTATGGTTTTTTGGTTTCTTGGTTTTATAAAATTTTCTATTTTTTCATTTTAGTTTAATACATTTTTATATATAGATTTTTTCTTTCATTTACTTATTTTTTATTTTTATTCTTATCTTTATTTTTTATTTTTGATTTTCAGTCCTCTCTCTGTCTCTCTAATGTCTGTTCAGCTTACTGTCAATTAGTACACTAAAGCTCCCTGTTTATATATTTGAAAACTTCTTGTCTGATACCTTGTTCTATTTTCTCCTTTCCATCTGTGTATTTGATTTTCCCATTTCTTTAACTTCTTGCTTTCCATCTCAGCTCACCCTTCCATTCTAAATATTACCATTGTTCTTATTACAAGCTAGAAAATACTTAATTGCACACAGTACAGGGACAATAAAAACACCAAAGACAATGATGGGAAGACAGAAAAAAACAGGGAAACCAGTTTCCCCACAGCAAAAAATTAGTACAGGAACCAGAGGGGAATGAAGAAAACAGGTACTCAGATCCAGACTCCAACAAAATGAAGATAAACTATGCCAAAGGACACAATGAAGCCCACAAGAATAATTTAAAAGAAGACATACTACAGGTATGCAATGAGAATTTTATAGAGATGATACTGGATAGGGTCAAGCAAAATGTACAGGAGACACTCAAGAAATTCCAAGACAACAAAAATAGAGAATTTGAAAAAGTAAAAGAAGAAATAAAGGAAACCATAGAAGCACTGTATAAACACCAAAGTGAAAGAGAGAACACGATGAATAAACAGATAAATGAACTCAGGACAAAAATAGACAACATTAAAGAAGAAATGACCCAGGATATGGAAAACCTCAGAAAAAAGAATGAAATGGAACTGCAAAACAAAATGGAAGGCCAATCCACCAGAATAGAACAAACAGAAGACAGAATCTCAGAACTTGAAGATGAAATGGAAATTAAAGGAAAAACCAAAGAACTATTAATTAAACAACTCAAGACCTGTGAAAAGAAAATGCAAGAACTCACTGACTCCACCAAAAGACCAAACTTGAGAATCATGGGCATTGAAGAAGGAGAAGAGGTGAAAGCGAAGGGAATGCGTAATCTATTCAACAAAATAATAACGGAAAATTTCCCAAATCTAGAGAAAGATAGTCCCATACAGATGCAAGCAGACTCCAGGACACCAAACAGACCAGATCAAAATAGAACTATTCCACGACATAACATCATTAAAACAACAAGTTCTGAAATTAAGGAAAGAATATTGAAGGCTGTAAGACAGAAAAAACAAGTCACAAACAAAGGTAAACCCATCAAAATCACAGCAGACTTCTCAACAGAAACATTAAAAGCAAGAAGAGCATGGGGTGAGATCTTCTGGGCACTGAATGAAAATAACTTCAATCCCAGGATACTCTACCCAGCAAAACTGTCATTCAAAATAGATGGAGCAATAAAAGTCTTCCATGATAAGCAGAAACTAAAACAATATGTGACCACAAAGCCACCACTACAAAGGATTCTTCAAGGGATTCTGCACACAGAAAGTGAAACCCAACTTAACCATGAAATGACAGGCAGCACCAAACCACAGGAAAAGAAAAAGCAAGACAGTAGAGAGTAACCTCAACTTAGGTACACACAATCAAACCTTCAAACAACTAAGACAACTAAATGACAGGAATCACCACATACCTATCAGTACTAACGCTTAATGTTAATGGACTTAAATCAACCATCAAATGGCACTGCTTGACAAAATGGATTAAAAAGGAAGATCCAACAATTTGTTGCTTACAGGAGACCCATCTCACTGACAGAAATAAGCATAGGCTAAGGATGAAAGGCTGGAAGAAGATTTACCAAGCCAATGGCCCCCCAAAACAGGCAGGAGTAACAATACTTATCTCTGACAAAGTAGACTTCTAACCTACATTGATCAAATAAGATAAAGAAGGACATTACATACTAATAAAAGGGGAAATAGACCAAAAGGAAATAATAATTATCAACCTGTATGCACCCAATGTCAATGCACCGAATTTCATCAAACAAACCCTGAAAGAACTAAAAGCATATATAAGCGCCAACACAGTGGTTGTGGGAGACTTTAACACCCCATTATCATCAATAGATAAGTCATCCAAACAAAAAATCAATAAAGAAATCCAAGATCTAAAATATGCAATAGATCAAATGGACCTAGTTGACGTCTACAGAACATTTCATCCAACTTCTACACAATATACATTCTTCTCAGCAGCCCATGGAACCTTCTCAAAAAGAGATCATATCCTAGGGCACAAAGCAAGTCTCAGCAAATATAAAAAAATAGAAATAATACCGTGCATACTATCTGATCACAATGCAGTAAAAGTAGAACTCAACAACAAAAGTAAAGACAAAAAACATGCAAACAGCTGGAAACTAAATAACTCATTACTTAATGAAGAATGGATCATCCATGAAATAAAAGAGGAAATTAAAAAGTTCCTGGAAGTCAATGAAAATGAAAACACAACCTACCGGAACCTATGGGACACAGCTAAGGCAGTCCTGAGAGGAAAGTTTATAGCAATGAGCGCATATATTAAAAAGACTGAAAGATCCCAAATCAATGACCTAATGATACATCTCAAACTCCTAGAAAAACAAGAACAAGTGAATCCCAAAACAAATAGAAGGAGAGAAATAATAAAAATAAGAGCTGAAATCAACAAAATAGAAACCAAAAAAACCATACAAAGAATTAATGAAACAAAAAGTTGGTTCTTTGAAAAAATAAACAAGATCGATAGACCCCTGGCAAACTTGACTAAAATGAGGAGAGAAAAAACCCAAATTAGTAGAATTAGGAATGCAAAAGGGGAGATAACAACAAATACCATGGAAGTCCAGGAAATCATCAGAGATTACTTTGAGAACCTATATTCAAATAAATTTGAAAATTTTAAAGAAATGGTCAGATTTCTAGATACATATGACCATCCAAAACTGAACCAAGTGGAAATTAATCACCTGAATAGATCTATAACACAAAATGAAATTGAAGCAGCAATCAAGAGTCTCCCCAAAAACAAAAGTCCAGGACCTGATGGATTCTCTGCTGAATTCTATCAGACCTTTAAAGAAGAACTGATACCAACCCTCCTTAAACTGTTCCATGAGATAGAAAGGGAAGGAAAACTGCCAAACACATTTTATGAAGCCAGTGTTACACTTATCCCAAAACCAGGCAAAGACACCTCCAAAAAGGAGAACTATAGGCCAATCTCCTTAATGAACATTGACGCAAAAATCCTCAACAAAATAATGGCAAACCGAATTCAACAACACATCAAAAAGATTATTCACCACGATCAAGTAGGCTTCATCCCAGGGATGCAGGTGTGGTTCAACATACGAAAATCAATAAATGTAATAAACCACATTAACAGAAGCAAAGACAAAAACCACTTGATCATCTCAATAGATGCAGAAAAAGCCTTTGATAAGATCCAACATCATTTCATGATAAAAGCTCTAAGAAAACTAGGAATAGAAGGAAAGTACCTCAACATTATAAAAGCTATATATGACAAACCTACAGCCAGCATTATACTTAACAGAGAAAAACTGAAACCATTCCCTCTAAAATCAGGAACCAGACAAGGATGCCCACTATCTCCGGTCCTCTTTAACATAGTACTGGAATTCCTAGCAAGAGCAATTAGGAAGAAGAAGGAATAAAAGGAATACAAATAGGTAAAGAAACTGTCAAAATATCCCTATTTGCAGATGACATGATCCTATACCTTAAAGACCCAAAAAACACTACTCAGAACCTTCTAGACATCATCAATAGCTATAGCAAGGTAGTAGGGTATAAAATCAACATAGAAAAATCATTAGCATTTCTATACCCTAACAATGAGCAAACTGAAAAAGAATGTATGAAAATAATTCCATTTACAATAGCCTCAAAAAAATCAAATACCTAGTTGTAAACCTAACAAAATATGTGAAAGACCTCTACAAGGAAAACTATACACTTCTGAAGAAAGAGATTGAGGAAGACTATAGAAAGTGGAGAGATGTCCCATGCTCATGGATTGGTAGAATCAACATAGTAAAAATATCTATACTCCCAAAAGTAATCTACATGTTTAATGCAATTCCCATCAAAATTCCAATGACATTCATTAAAGAGATCGAAAAATCTACCGTGAAATTTATATGGAAACACAGGAAGCCATGAATAGTCAAGGCAATACTCAGTCAAAAGAACAATGCAGGAGGTATCACAATACCTGACTTCAAACTATATTACAAAGCAATAACAATAAAAACAGCATGGTACTGGCACAAAAACAGACATGAAGACCAGTGGAACAGAATAGAGGAACCAGATATGAAGCCACACAATTATAACCAACTTGTCTTTGACAAAGGAGCTAAAAATATACGATGGAGAAATAGCAGCCTCTTCAACAAAAACTGCTGGGAAAACTGGTTAGCAGTCTGAAAAAACTGAAACTAGATCCATGTATATCACCCTATACCAAGATTAACTCAAAATGGATCAAGGATCTTAATATCAGACCACAAACTCTAAAGTTGATACAGGAAAGAGTAGGAAATACTCTGGAGTTAGTAGGTATAGGTAAGAACTTTCTCAACGAAACCCCAGCAGCACAGCAACTAAGAGATAGCATAGATAAATGGGACCTCCTAAAACTAAAAAGCTTCTGTTCATCAAAAGAAATGGTCTCTAAACTGAAGAGAACACCCACAGAGTGGGAGAAAGTATTTGCCAGCTATACATCAGACAAAGGACTGATAACCAGAATATATAGTGAACTTAAAAAACTAAATTCTCCCAAAACTAATGAACCAATAAATTATTGGGCAAGTGAACTAAACAGAACTTTCTCAAAAGAAGAAATTCAAATGGCCAGAAAACACATGAAAAAATGCTCACCATCTCTAGCAATAAAGGAAATGCAAATTAAAACCACGCTAAGATTCCACCTCACCCCTGTTAGAATAGCTAAAATTAGCAACACCACCACCAACAGGTGTTGGCAAGGATGTGGGGAAAAAGGAACCCTCTTACACTGTTGGTGGGAATGTAAACTAGTACAACCACTCTGGAAAGAAATTTGGAGGCTACTTAAAAAGCTAGTCATTGATCTACCATTTGATCTAGCAAAACCACTGTTTGGGATATACCCAAAAGACTGTGTCACAGGTTACTCCAGAGGCACCTGCACACCCATGTTTATTGCAGCACTATTCACAATAGCCAAGTTATGGAAACAGCCAAGATGCCCCACCACCGACGAATGGATCAAGAAAATGTGGTATCTATACACAATGGAATTTTATGCAGCCATGAAAAAGAACGAAATGTTATCATTCACTGGTAAATGGATGGAATTGGAGAACATCATTCTGAGTGAGGTTAGCCTGGCCCAAAAGACCAAAAATCATACGTTCTCCCTCATATGTGGACATTAGATCAAGGGCAAACACAACAAGAGGATTGGACTTTGAGCGCATGATAAATGCGAGAGCACACAAGGGAGGGGTGAGGATAGGTAAGACACCTAAAAATTAGTTAGCATTTGTTGCCCTTAATGCAGAGAAACTAAAGCAGATACCTTAAAAGCGACTGAGGCCAATAGGAAAAGGGGACCAGGAACTAGAGAAAAGGTGAGATCAAAAAGAATTAACCTAGAAGGCAACACACACGCATAGGAAATTAATGTGAGTCAACTCCCTGTATAGCTATCCCTTATCTCATGCAGCAAAAACCCTTGTTCCTTGCTATTATGGCTTATACTCTCTCTACAACCAAATTAGAAATAAGGGCAAAATAGTTTCTGCTGGGTATTGAGGGGGTAGGGGGGAGAGGGAGGGGGTGGAGTGGGCGGTAAGGGAGGGGGTAAGGGCAGGGGGGAGAAATGACCCAAGCCTTGTATGCACATATGAATAATAAAAAATAAATAAATAAATAAATAAAATTAAAAAAAAATGTCACCAGATAGTAGCTCTTAGGAACCAGTTCATGAAAATTCAACCTCAATTTCAAGATTACATATTTCTGGGCATGATATAATTAGATTAATAAAATTGTAGAAAAAGGAGATCACCTTATCTCCTAAGGGAAAATGAAAACTGTTGATAAGGACACAGAAATAAAAGATTTTATAGAAATAAATGAATAAAATGTTTGGATAATTGTTTGAGGTAAAGAAAGATGTGAGATCGGACGGGTGTGGTGATGCACGGCTATAATCCAGGCTTCTTGGGAGATGGAGTCAGGAAGATCAAGGTCCAAGGCCAGTCTGCAGAAAAGTGTGAGACTTTATATGAAAAGCAAAAGGACTGGGGCATGGCTCAATTTGTACAGCAGTTACCTAGCAAGCATGAGGACCTGAGTTTAATCCTTTGTGTAGCTAAGAATTAAAGGAGGAACAAAAGGAAGGAAGGAAGGAAATGAATGAAGGAAGTAAGGAGGAAATGCATTAGGAAATATGAAAAAAATAGAACAATTTAGAATATTTTTTATTATTTTACATTTAAAGTCTTCACCAAATGAGAAAAATTAAAGACATGACTAATTAATTGAAAGAAGTTATAAGTAAGTGATGCATAAAAAGGAAAATGGAAGGTTATAATAGAATGATTACCTACCTAAAGTGCATATCACGATTAGTTAAATAAAATAATCATATTATATCATCAAGGAATAGTTATGTTCAGAATGTAGTTCACTGTGAATTAAGATATTTCTAAGAAGCAAGTGGTACATTTTTTTAAATTACTGATTATTTGTTATAAGCTTTTATTATGTTAATAACTTTTGGACTAACAGTTTCACATTGGCAAAACTTTTTGAATAAATATTCTAAATATGAAATGCATCTTTGGTATGAACATGTTAAAAATGATATCATCTCCAAGAGCAATTTGAAATGCTGCATGCCTCATAAGAAAAGAGAAAAGACTTAAATGAAGTTAGCCAGGTTCAGAAAGCTGAAGGCCACATGTTTCCTCTCATATATGGAATATGGACTTAATACAAATACAAGCATTATGAAAAACAGTTCATGCTAAGAGGAGGTTGCCCATAAAAGAGGGAGGGTAAAAGAAGGAAGTTAATAAGGTGAATATGGTTGACATATTTCCTATATAAGAATGAATATAGAATTTTTAAACCTGTTGAAATCACAAGAAGGGGATTTAGGTAGAAAGAAGAAAAATAGAGAAGATGAACCAATTCAGATTAAAATACATATATACATGCAAATGTCACAAGAAAACTCCCTCTGTTGCTGTCTTAAAAAAACAAAAATGTCATTTCTTTTTTCTTTTACAAAATTGGAGAATAGGAGGGTGGAACAGGTCCTTTCTGGGAAGTCTGGTATCAGTGGGAGGAGGAGGTTGTGGGTAAAGGGAGCAGGAGGGTGAACATAATGCAAATACTGTGTGCATATGTATGCAAATGGAAAAATGAGACCTGTTGAAACTATTACAGGAATAGGGGCAGGGGGATAGAGAAAAATGATCAAGGGAGTGAATTCAAGTGTAAATTGTAAGAAGTTTTGTAAATGCCACAATGTACCCCCAGCACAACAATTAAAAATAAATAAATACATAATATTTTTAAAAAATTAAGAGATGATTAATCAGATTGTGAGTGTGTTAGAATATCTGATAATATAGTCTATGCTATTCTAGCTATGAAAACTAGACATTGACAAATTTTAAACCCAAAACATAAACATATATACATACACAATAATGAAGCCTATTGATCATAACTCAGGAAAATATTGTTATAACTATAAAAAAAATCCTTCAAACACTGGTGTTTGTCTCATGTTTGCATATCATCCTTGGCTATCAAGTACACTGAGGGTTTCCTCAGTCTTTGAAAACAAACACACATCTCCCTACCATTTCCCTAGGTGAAGTCAATTACTAGACTGTATGCTGCCTTCATTGTGCTCCTAAATTACATAGTGATAAAGTTCTTCTGTCACAGTAACTGTTTGAGAGTCCACCCTGGGAGTGTCAGATGTTCCCAGAACCTTGGTAAAAGTCAGCTGCTGAGTACTGGATGAGGGGAGTGCTTTCCTTATCCTCTCACTCTTTTTCTTTTCTGTTTTCTTTAGCTCTGAGGATTAAATCCATGCTAGACAAGGGCCCTACAACTGAGCTATATGCCCAGGCCTTGATTTTTTTTGAGATAGGAGCTCACTATGTAGCCCAGGCTAACCTCAAACACCAGATCTTTCTGCCTCTGCCTCCTATGCTGAGATTGCAGACAGGCACCACCATGCCCAGTGCTACTGTGACTTATTGATCATCACAACTATTAATCACATTCAATATCTAACCAGTTCTTGCAAATGTTAATTTTACTTTAAAATACTGTTATTTACAAACACACATGTGCCATTCTCTTTATTTCATTGAAAAAAAGGGAAGAACTTTTAACTTGTTCGATGTATTAAAGACACATAGTCAGGTCTCCTACCATGTCTGATTATAAAACCAATCACCTGGTAAGCAGCAGTAAGAGTGAATGTTGCACAACTGTCCTTGTAGTGTTGACTTTAATTTTAGGCCATACGAGATAAATGCATTTTAAATATAGATATTTCATGTTATGGAGGAGAAAAATGTGCTAAGGTGAACCTGGGAGCAGCTAAAAGAGCAGAGCCTCCCCACTTCTTTTTTTTTTTTTTTTCATCAGGCATGTCTGATTTATTTTCTTTTAGGTAATGTTTTTTGGAAAATTACATTTTCAAAGAATCAGCCCTTACAAACAGATAATCTTTCCAAAAATAAAATCCAGTATCTAGACTCCTAAAACTTACACAGGCAGATGGAAATGTCTGACGGTCGGCCAGGAGTGTCATGCTCAAGCAAGTTTCACGTCACACATGGTCAGCCACAGCTAATTTCAGCAGCAAATCCAAGCCCTACAGAGCACTACAGACCACAGGTGCTGCTCTCGGCTGGGCTGACAACTGTGTTATTGCTAAAGTATACATGTTTTCTTTGGCAACTTTATCAATTTAACACCACAGGACAACTATAAAGGTTTGGGTTAACTCAGTACTTAAATTATCATTATAATTATTTGAATGTAATTTCTAAGATGCTAGAATAAGAAAGCCTCCCAAAATGTGCCTAATGCCCCCCCAAAACCCCACAAAATCCTGCTAAATAGTCACTACAAAAAGCTTTTCAGTTTTATACACAAGTTCATAATTCAACTCAACTTCACCACTGAAAACATTACAAAGTTAGATCCAATTCCCCACCATATCTTCTGTGATAAAGGACAAAAAACAACATCTGGGTACCTGCCTACCTAACAATGCTGGGCACTTGAAAGATACCTCAAACCGAATGAATTAATGAGAATGTAAACAATAGCCCACACTTTAAATTGACATTTCACCAATCTGATTCTTTAGAAATGATTTTAAGGAGTTAAAAAAGCTTGAGGTAAAGACATTTAAAACATTGAGGTTTATGGTATTTGATGCTTATCACAATGCTTTACTGATATAACTACCTCTTTTAAAGCAGCTATCCATATAAATATTAATTTGTAATATGTATTACATGGAGACTAGCAACAATGAATGAATCCCTCCTCATCTTTGTCACCCGATGTTCACAATTGCCTCCATATTGGGTGAAATCATGAGTAAGAGGTTCACTTGAAATCAGTACCTTAATCTCTGAGCTCTCCACGCTCCGCCATAACCTTGGAAAAAATGAAAACTTTAGCACCATTGCTGCCGTGGAAACCAGCAGTGTATCATCAACTAGAAGGAGCAGAATAGATTTGGAGCCACCAAGTCCCATCCTCAGAAAATTGTCACTACTTGGCTTCTCTGTCACTTGCTGAAAAGCTCTGTTCTCAGGGCTTGTCTTTATTTGACCTGACTCAGAGCTCTCTCTGTGTGAAGGCTCCTATTGAAATGCAAATATAGCCCATAGGCAGGATAAAAAGCAGTAGACAGAAACTGTCCCTGTGGAAGATGCTGGACTTACTGGATTTTAAACTCCATCCCTTATAAATTTGTTCAAAGAATATCTCTCATTTCAAATTACAGTTCTATTCAAATAAATTGATAAAACAATGAAAAAAAAATCAGTGCCTCCTTTTTCTATCTCTTTCTTTTTTTCTTGGCAGTACTAGGATTTGAACTCAGGGTCTCATGCTTCCTAGGCAGGGGCTCTACCGCTTGAGCCACTCAGCAAATCCTTCTCAACTCAGTGTCAAAAATGCTAACTACCCTGTTTTAATCATCACACACTGAATACATGTATTGAGTTATCACACTCCACCACAGTAATTACTAAATTTTTTAAAAACAATAAAAAATCAGAAGAGATTCAAAAATATATTGCAAAATGCCATGTTTTATGGTACTCTATTCACCATTATATTAAACACATTGCAATTTTGAATTCTTACATAATATCAACGTAGTTCCAGCCATTAGGTAATGTCTTAGACCATAAGTGTGAGTTCAGTAATATAATATCCATATAAATTGTTCTACACACCAAGGTCAGAACTTTTCACAGACAGAGAAAAGGTAATGCAACATCTTTTCCTGGTCACTATAGATTTGGAAATGAGTTTACTATTATTAAATTGACAGATGGAAAGCCACAAATTTCTTCTTAAACAACTTTATGAAATGAGCAATTAGGTTTATATCTATTTTTGTCACAATTCACCTTCTTAGAATATTAACATCAATATCCACCCATATTTTTGCGTCATTGAATGTTGGATTTTATTTTTGATAAAATCCCTCAACACAGAGTGATTTAGATAAATCATTACAAGAGGTGGGAAGTAGAGAATTGTGTAGAACTAGAAGTCAGGAATATGGAGATGCAAATCTACTCAATATCAACAGGCAATAAAAAGTTTTTTAAAGGGGGGGTGATAATTCTTCACAATGTATCATACAATATATAAAATATTTTATTTTGTTACAACTGTATAAAAATCTTTCTATATTTACAACATTTTGTCTGACATCTCAATTTTTGTCATTCCAAAAATATTATAGAATATAATTATGTGATAAGTGTAATGTTTAACTTTAAGGTTTAGTCTTGAAGAAAGACCTGTTTCCTATTATAGTAAAGAACTCAGTGAGCTTCCTGGGCCACCTGCTCTTTCAGGTAGAGGACAACTTGTTCAAACACACTTGGTCTTACCACACCACGACAATGTGCCCAGCGGCTTTGTCTTTGTACCTGAGATGATTTACATTGATAAAACAACAAATAATATCAAATACATACCTCGATGTTCTTTGCAGATATCATTAAGGAATAACTGGATAGTGTGTATCCATGAACATATAATAAAATAATCAATTCACTATGTAAATTTATACGGAAAATACATACCTTTAAGTAGTGACACTACTTTATGTTCTTCTTTTCAACATGTCTAATAGTAAATTTGCCAAGGGAATTCTGATTTACTTCCATAAGTAAGTGGGTCAAACAGCTATTTGATAACTGACTATATTATGAATAAGACTCTTGGCCTCCACCAAGCCAAACCTTTGAAAGTGAAGATAAGGTGTGGCCTTGAACATAAGTGTTTTCCTCTGGATTACATGACATGTAGATTTTGTGCCGTTTCATAAAATAATTTGCAAATAATTTCACTTGTGGCACATATAGCCTCTTTCTTAGTCAGATGTCTCATTTTTTCTAGGATTTTTCTTCAAAATGAAATACTAAAGAAAAATGGGAAATGGATCTGCAAAATAAATGTAGAAGGAGTCCCTGCCATGTCAGTTAGAGGTAGAAATTAGGAAGTCAGCAATCTCTTCTTTGATTAACTTTAAAAGTTATTATTTTTTATCATTTCTTTCACAGAGACATGAAAGCAAAATGACATTCTAAGGAATCAAGCTATTTCATTATTTTTAGGGTTCTGAAAACAATCTCAAACTTCTTAAATCTCTAATTTGAAACATATTTCAGGAACTGTTACTACACTATGAATTTATAAGATTGTTGCTGTTTTCCTCAGACAACAAAACTTCAGTTACTGAGCACTAAATATTAAATAGAAACTACAATTTAAACCAAAAATGCCAATTTTGTCACCTGTGTAAGACTTTTAATGTCTTAACTTAAATGGACTGACTGCTTAATGAATACTGGTTCTCATAATGCTGCTTTTAGAAACCTTCTGGGAAAACTTGGCCTTTAGTCCACAATTCAGCACATTGACGTTTTATTAAAACTGGTATCTGCACTCAAAAAAAAAAAAGAATCTTGACTTGAGTTCAGAATGAATGCTCAAAATCAACTTGTTCAAATGAGAAACAACTGTAATTTGTAACTGATAAGGTTTTAAAAACTATTCCTTATTCTATTGTACATTTAAATATACTTATGGTTTAGCTTTCATGTAAAAACTGACATATGTAGATTTTGGAAACAAATATATGATATTCCAAGAAGTTCCAAAATTCAAGCGATGATACATGTTACATATTATATTTATTTTGACAGCAATTTTTAAATGATTGTCATGGTCCCTGAAGTAGGAGAATCTTGTGTCTAAAAAAAAAAGCCACAGGTAAATGCAAATGTTGACACCACTAATGGTTATTTGTGCCCCAGCTCATAGAGTGGAAGTTAGACACTGAATAGTGCTCACTTAATTCCTTACTGTTGCATCTAAGCTTATTTAATTCAAGAAATTTCAGTGACATTGAAGGTAGCCATTTTATCTACATGATTCCATGACATGACATAGGGCAGCCTCTTTGCTCAGGTATGCAAACAAGAAAGATGCAATAACTTAGGCAATGCAAGAGAAAAAACTGAAGAAGCATACACAGACTCAATCCACCCTGCACTTGACTAGGGTCTATGCCCCTGGTCAGTGATCACAAACATTTCAACTCCAGTTTCTGCCAATGTAAAAATGCCATTCTTTACTTTGGAATAGTTTCTCTCAATTTCCTATAAAAATGCTTTGTTAAAATATCCATGGAAAAAACCCCAGAGTACAGCCATCATTGATCATCAGTTCTCAGAGAAAATCTCTTATGAGGAGGATTACTATAGTGTAAGAGGACAAATCTAAATTTCAAGAAGCCTGAAACACACAGTTTGAAGAATGACAACATGTGGTTTGAGGTAAATGATGCAATTGGAGGACACCATGTTGAGTGAAGTAAGACAGCCTCAGGAAGACAAATGACACATGCTTTCTCTCATATGTGAAAGATGGATTCAAAAGAGAAACAATATACAAAAAAACAAACATGATCATATACAAACTCATATGTAGAATATGTTTATAATAGTGGGACTACTCTATGGAACTCAGGGAAGGAGAGAAAGAAAAGAGAATGATAGAGCATCAACAATATTATAAAACATAAAATCTGTTAAGGTAGAGGAAATAAGAATATGTATTGAAAGCTGTTGAAAAATGGGGTATGAGACATAAACGGGTAAGGGAGAGTAATGGATGGGGTGGAGTGGACCAAAGTAAGGTATACTCACAGTGGGGATACATTTAGAAATGCCTTTGAATGTTGTCTTAGATATTAATAACAAAATACAGAACTATAAAATAAGTACAGGGTGAGGGGTACTTGTGAGTGGTGGAAGGGTGAACAAAGGAAATTAAGGTGAGGGAATATGGGTGATGGACTTCATATACTTATAGGAAATAGAACAAGGTTTTAAGTCAGGTGGGAAAGGAGCTTGGGGGAGTGACAGTGGGGGTGATTTAACCAATGTACAATATAAGCCTATTTGAAATTGTCACAATGAACCCCCATGTACAATGAATATACCCTAATAAAACAAATTAATGAGAAAAAAAGAAGTAGAAAACAAAAGTGCAACACAAAATCTCAGTGTGACCTTGAAGGGGTCACGCATGTGACAGCTCTGAAGATTGTTTCCTGCCTGCACTTCTGTCTCTGGCTTTACATCAAATACATTTTTCCTTTTGTGCCTTTGACTTGTAATTGTGTGTGAGAAACATTTAAATTTCATGATGGATTAGCACAAGTGTACTACTTAGGATGGTCATGAGAAACCTCACGTGGAATCCTGCTTATAAGGGATAAAAGTGAAATGCAGAGGTAGAGGCAGGAGGAGTGGCTTAGTTCTGCGTGAGTTGCAGAATCAGGCACTCATCGCTCTCTTTACTCTGACATTTTCTCCTCTTTCCTGCTGAGTTTGGTGGCAGCAGTTACCACTGTAAGTTGTTGGTGACAAGTAAATGCTTTGATTGAGGCAAATAAATCAGTGCTGCCTGGAACAAACAACACTTCAATTAATACAACTTCATATTATGAGTATAATTGATATTTTTCCTGATATTTTTACTATTGCCAACTTCAAATTATGAGTATAATTGATATTTTTCCTGATATTTTTATTATTGCCATTCTGTGTCAATGAGGATGAATTCAGGGATGAACTTGCCATTCACTGTTCTCTTCCTATATGGATGAAAACATTTTAATATTTATCTGCATCCCAGTGTGGTTTAGTTCTACTAAAGACTCAAAATCAAAACAAATATCCAGACAGAATAATTTTAATTCCAACAATGTAAATACAGCCACTCCCTCTGCTGTGTGCCCAGGCCAGCACTCCTCCGTGGTCCCTGTTGGATCTCCCCCAGCTACAAGTGACATCTCTGCCCTGGCTCCTCCTCCCACACAAGGCAAACACCACCACCTGGGAAGCCATGTGTCCACATGTGGGTGTCTGAGTTCCAAGGGACTGACAAAGGGCCAGTAAATCTCTGTACTTCCAGATTCCAGTCTTTAAATTCACACAAGCACTAAAACAAAAATAAGTGGTCATCTTGTTATATTGATCAAGTTTAATAAACAATTAGAGCAAATGATGAAATTATAGCATATTAATCACTGTCACAAAGATTCCCTTCAGAAGTATAAAAATGTTACTTTCAACTTTGTTCCTTAAAATCCTGGATAATTTAAAGTGTGGTATTATACCAAACTAAAGTTAAAGATATAAAATGAATGAAAACAAAGACATGAAGTTTGATTTTCCAGAGCTACAGTCAACATCAACTTTTTGTTACAATTAAATCATTTCTCAGAGAAAATCTAAGTAATTTACTCACCTATTCACTTATTCATTTTTTGACTTATTCAGTCATGTACTGACTACTTAATAGGTGCTAAGAAAATGTTAAGCCCCCGATACAAAGAGATACATGCGGTCTTTCTGTCAGGACATCCACAGTGACAGGAGAGCATTAGATCCAGTGATGCACTGTGAGAGGTATCTTTACCATGTGTGTGAGGGTAAAATGTGCTACAGCTCCTTGTCCTATAACTCTGCCAGGGCTAGCAACAGAGAAAAGAGGGGGAGGGAGAGAAAGCAAGAATGGGTCCAGCCATATTATAGAAGATGTAAACACTAAGTGGAGACCTCAGGCAAAGAGCTGAGAGTATCCCAGACAATAGATTATTTTTGACAGCCATTCATTCTACTTCACAAATATTTAATTTTATTTAGAGGAAAAATGAGTTATGCAGGGTCAAATTTAGAGGAAGAAAGTTACTAGAATGTAATAGTCACTCTGCTCAGGTACACTATAGGTCTGACATTATATTTACTTTTCTCATAAAGTCAGCAGTTACTTAGAATGATGTTTCATGCAAGGAATCAGTTCATATATTGGCACCTTGGCTGGGCTCCATTCTAACACAGCACCATTTTCTACTGACCACCTTAATAAGATGTTCTTTCATCTACATTGATGGTCCACATGGCAGACATGTTGATGAATAAAATATTGTGTACATAAATTTCAGAATCAGAGCATTGTCACAAGATAATTTAGCATCTACAGCTCCCTCTGTAGAAAAGTAACGAAATTATAAATGGCAGATGAATGGTAGTGTCATGGCTAATAATAACACACTTAAGGACAGGGAAATAGCAATGTTCTGTGTGCAAAAAGAATGTTAAGTGCTATAGTTAGACAGGTAGTACATCCATAAATACAAAAAGAAGGTATGTGTATTCTTTCTATAGTTTGTAAATCTCCATGAAAGTACTTTGTTGTGAAAATTAGTTTTCCGTCATGTGATAGTGTATATAATGGTAAAAATGGCTCTGATATATGTCCAATATTATGCTATAAAAATTTTAGTTTCTTTCTTAAATAGAAATTTTAAATTGAAGAACAAGTCAGGATTGTATTAAATATGTGTGAATTTGTATATTATGGGTATAGCACTGGTTTTCCAAGTTGGAAGATTAGTTTTCCTCTCATTGATTACCCTTCTTCCATTCCTTTCAGTAGTATTTTTAGGGTTTTTATGTTTAGCAAGCATATGATACCCCTATGATTTTGAATAAAATGCTCTTTTCTTTTAGATTTTACTTTTACATATATTTTGTTTCAGTTTTAATTTTTCTAGCTTAATTGAGGTAGAATTGGCAAATAAAAACTGTATATATTTAAGGTGTGTGAAGTGATGTTTGATGTACTATTTGAAATGATTGCCACAATCAGGTAATTAAGACATCAATTACCTCACACAGCTATTCTGTGTGTGTGTGTGTGTGTGTGTGTGGTGCTAACATTTAGTAACTATTCCACTAGCAATCTTAAAGTATGCAGTATATATGGTTTCAATCTCCACAGTTTAGTCACCAAACTTAGCTTTGAACCCTGTGACCAATATCTCCACATTTTCCACTTTTGGTGGCAACAGACTCTCAGAGGATTTAGGATTTCAGTGTTTTAGGATTTAATAATCTACCAAGAGATTCAAATTTCATTTTTTCCTTCCAAATTTATGTGAGTCTCAGAGTTGCTGCAAATGGGATGTGCTATATGATGTAGATCCTCTTCAGTACCAGTGCACTCAGAAATCTCTTCCTCAAGAAAAAAATAATTTCAGTAGGATCATTGAAACATCTGGTTCCCTAACAGGTATGAACTTGAAATTTAAAGGACTATGCTTTTCACTTTCTTTCTACAGTTAATTTAGTGCTTTAATCAGAAAAGCTTATGAAAATTCAGAAATACTGGATTCGTAAATTGCAAGAGTAACTGTTCTGAAAATACTTGACTTCAATGCACTTAATTTTCACCGAATTAGCATTGATAATTCAAGTGTACCATGGATAACAGTGTTCCATTTTATATTGGCACTTATGTAACAATTGCATTTTCATCTAATCAGAGTAGGAAATTGACCCTTACATTACCATCTTTAAAGTTCTAGTTTCTTAAAACATGTTCCAGAATCAATATCAGCACAGTCAGCATTATTCTGTAAGACTGAAGTCACTCCGTGTTTTCAAAGGATAAATGATTTTATCATAGGAACTTAGAGGCTTATTCAGTCTTTGGAAGGACTGCAACAGGGAAGACCACTTGGTGTTATCTTGATAAATCACCTGGAAGCTGCACTAAATCTCAGAATGTACATGACACTCCTATTGATTGTGTCTCTAGCATTGATGTTGTATTTCTTAGAAGCTGGTTTCAATCTCACATCTATCTGCATGTCTGCCTCCCTCAGAAAATAACTAATTTCTATCTACTTCATTTTCCAAAATGGTAGACATTCCTGTCATTGTTAGACACAAGGAAAGAATCACACTTGGACCATGATTCTGGGTGACAGAGCTTCCAGTTCCCATTTCCCATGTAGTTTTGACCTTAGACTTGGATGGAGTTGCCATGAACCTGACAAAATTATATTAGCATGCATGGAGCTGGCAGAGTAAGACCATGAGTTCAAACCTCAGTATCACCCAAAAAATTAGTATTTAAGTACAGAGACTTATTTTGGAAATGTGATTGAAGAATAATTTATACTTTGCCTATGAAAGGAGACTTTAATGAAAAGTTCCTTTCTTTCCATTTTCCCCATTGATCACAAACAGCAACAGCAAATTAAAAACAGATAAAATTTTTAGTTTTCTTACACAATCCTAAAGTATTATTGTACATATACTATTTTATTTTTAATTTAAAATTTTTGTTCATGCAGAGTCTCATTCTTGACTAGCCTGGAAGTCATGATCCTCCTGCCTCAGCCTCTGGTGTGCCAGGGTTATAGGAATGCATCACCATGCCGGGCTAGAAATTTATTTTGTTTTCAAGGTAAGGTCCACTATGTAGTCCAGGCTGGATTTGATCTCCTGATGCTCCTACCTCTGCCCTAAGTGTTGTGTGCCACCATGTCTTGAAATTTAAAACTGCTATGACTTGAAATTTTTTTGGCTTAGTAAGGGTAGTGTTCACTCCCATGAAAATTCTACACAGCCTGGTTTATTCATGATTCACTTGCTAAATATAAAAAATTAACTGGGATGTTATTGAGAAGATATAATATATCTTGTTGAAATTTGCCCAACAATTAAGTAGAAACTATTCATTATTTTTCTTTCCTTGGTGAAATTATTTTGGAAGATTTTACTCTATTGATTTTATAAGTACATGGTACTAAATTATACTGTTTCCTTAATACTTATATATCTTCCACTTATCAATAGCTTCTTTTACATACAACTTTAAAATAAAATCAAATAAAATGAAGAACTGTCAGCAAAGATTTTACCTTATTTATATGAGCCAAGTTAATTGAGCTTTTAATTCCCTTTAGATTTCTGCCTATCTCCTGCTTCTAAAAGAAAGATAATATAATAAAATATGTAACATACATTCAGATATATTATTTTAAGAAGATATCTGATATTTGGAGTCTGGATTCATTAATGTGAATCCACTATTCATCTGAATGTTCACATTTAACATAAATGCATATTTTATCTATGTCTTACAAAATTATTTTTAGCTGATAAATAGAAACATAAAATTATACATAGTAATAAGCTACTGTGCAATTCTTCAGTCCATATATTCATTGTGTAAAATTTATTTATTTTTTGGAGGCACTGGTGTTTGAATTCAGAGCCAAACTCTTGCTAGGCAGTCACTCTTACAGCTTGACCTACTCTGCCAACCCCATTGTGTAAAGCTTAAATCAGACTAAACATATATAAAATTTAAGCAACATAGTTGAGGTCACCAAAATTAATGAAGAAGATAGACTTTTTCTGACTCCAAAACCACAATTACTAAATTCTGAGCTTGGATTTCATCACTGTGATTGTTAGCTTCTCAAGATGGAGGCATCTGAAGCTGATGATTACCTGACTGCTTGATATATTGCTACTTGTTTCCAAGGCAATGAGACTTGTTTAATTTCTGCATTTGAAGGACAATGGGATAATTATGCTATTGCCTACCCAAAGGAATGAAGGAACAATGAGTTACTTTCTCTGAGGACAGCACAGGTCAAATGGCAATTTAACTTGAATCTCTGTAACAGAAGAAGTTTTGAATTATTTAATTTCCTTAGTTCAAAGGCATTCTATAGTCCTGACATGAAAGGATGATAAGATAAATTGCTCTGGTTGAGTTCAATAGATTCTTGATGATATCTTGAGGAAACTATAAAAGATAAATGTTTTATATCTAGCATTTCTGAAAAAAAACAGGATTGGTTTTACACCCACACAAAATAAATACAAATTGAGTGTTAGGTCATAATGATGACCAAGGCACTGAACTGCTGAGTGAGTAACTGCCTAATTCAACATTTATCAACATTGATAAGCTTGCTTTTGCAGCACCATATTAAAAATAATTTGTCAAATCTTTAATTCAGCATAAATATAAGTGAAAATAAGTGATGTTTTAATTTTTTTAGTTGTTTATTCATATGTGCATACATTGGGCCATTTCTCCCCCCAACCTCCCACCCCCTCCCTCACCCCCACCTCACCCCCCACTACCAGGCAAAATCTGTTCTGCCCTTATCTCTTAATTTTGTTGAAGAGAGATTATAAACAATAATAAAAAAGACAAGGCGTTTTTGCTAGTTGAGATAAGATTAGCTATACAGGGAGATTCCAAGCATTGCTTCCATGTACAAATGTGTTACAACCCAAGTTGATTCATCTCTAACTGTCCTTTTTTCTAGTTCCTGATCCCCTTCTCATATTGACTTCTGTCACTTTAAAGTTTCTGCATTACTTCCTCTGCAGTGGGAACATCAAATACCATCATGTTTTCTGTTTCTTACCTATCCCCATATCTCCCATCTGTGCTCGCACCTTACCATGTGCCCTAAGTCCAACCACATTGCTGTATTTGCTCTTGATCTAAAGTCTGCATATGAGGGAGAACATATGATTTTTGGTCTTCTGAGCCTGGCTGACCTCACTCAGAATTATGTTCTCCAGTTCCATCCATTTACTTGCAAATGATAAGATTTCATTCTTCATGGCTGACTAGAATTCCATTGTGTATAAATACACATTTTCTTAATCCATTTGTCAGTAGTGGGGCATGATGGCTGTTTCCATAACTTGGCTATTGTGAATAACACTGCAATAAACATGGGTGTGCAAGTGTCTCTGGAGTAACCTGTGTTGCATTCCTTTGGGTATATCCCCAGGAGTGGAATTGCTGGATCATATGGCAGATCTATGTATAGATTTTTAAGAAACCTCCAAATTTTTTTCCATAGTGGTTGCACTAGTTTGCATTACCATCAGCAGTATAAGAGGGTTCCTTTTTCTCTGCATCCTCGCCAACACCTGTTGTTAGTGGTGTTGCTAAATGATGGCTATTCTAACAGGGGTGAGGTGGAATCTTAGTGTGGTTTTGATTTGCATTTCCTTTATGGCTAGAGATGGTGAGCATTTTTTCATGTGTTTTTTGGCCATTTGAATTTCTTCTTTTGAGAAAGTTCTGTCTAGTTCAGTTGCCCATTTCTTTAATGGTTCATTAATTTAGGGACAGTTTGGTTTTTTGTGTTCCCTGTATATTCTGGTTATCAGTCCTTTGTCTGACGTACAGCTGGCAAATATTTTCTTCCACTATGGGTGGTCTTTTCACTTTAGAGACCATTTCTTTTGTTCTGCAGAAGCTTTTTAGTTTTATTAAGCCCCATTTATCTATGCTATCACTTAGTTGCTAAACTTCTGGGGTTCTGTTGAGGAATTCCTTGCCTATACCTATTACTTCTAGAGTTTTTCCTGCTCTTTCCTACACTAACTTTAGAGGTTCGGGTCTGATATAAAGTCCTTGATCCATTTTGAGTAGATACTAGTACAGGGTGATAAACATGGATCTAGTTTCAGTTTTTTGTGGATGGTTAACCACTTTTCTCCACAACATTTGTTGAAGAGGCTGTCTTTTCTCCATCTTATATTTTTAGCACCTTTGTCAAAAATAAGGTGGGCATAGTTGTGTGGATTCATATCTGTGTCCTCTATTCTGTTCCACTAGTCTTCATGTCTGTTTTTCTGCCAGTACCATGCTGTTTTTATTGCTATTGCTTTGTAATATAGTTTGAAATTGGGTATTGTGATACCTCCAGTATTGTTCTTTTTGTTGAGTATTACCTTGGCTATTCATGGTCTCTTGTGTTTCCAAATGAACTTTAGGGTAGATTTTTCAATTTCTGTGATGAATGTCATTGGTATTTTGATGGGAATTGCATTAAACATGCAGATTGTTTTTGAGAGTATAGCTATTTTTACTATGTTGATTCTACCAATCCATGAGCATTGGAGATCTGACCACGTCCTGTAGTCCTGCAGATCACTTTCTTCAGGGGTTTGTAGTTCTCCTTGTAGAGATCATTCACATCATTTGTTAGGTTTTCTCCTAGGTATTTGATATTTTTGAGGCTAATGTAAATTGAATCATTTCCATATATTCCTTCTCAGTTTGTTCATTGTTAGTGTATAGGAAAGATAATGATTTTTGTAAGTTGTTTTTGTATCCTGACACCTTGCTGTAGCTGTTAATGGTGTCTAGCAGTTTTGGGTAGATTTTTTGGGTCTTTAAGGTACAGGATCGTATCATCTGCAAATACAGATATTTTGACAGTTTCATAAAATGAATTATGCAGCTTTCTTTCCCTTTCTATTTCATGGAACAGTTTAAAGAGGGTTGGTATTAGTTCTTCTTTAAAGGTCTGATAGAATTCAGCAGAGAATCCATCAAGTCCTGGACTTTTCTTTTTTGGGAGACTCTTTATTGCTGCTTCAATTTCATTTTGTGTTATAGATCTATTCAGGTGATTAATGTCCTCTTGGTTCAATTTTGGATGGTCATAAGTATCTAGAAATCTGTCTATTTCTTCAAGATTTTCAAATTTATTAGAATACAGGTTCTCAAAGTAGTGTCTTATGATACCTTGGACTTCCATGGTATTTGTTGTTATCTCCCTTTTTGCATTTCTGATTTGGGTTTTTTCTCCTCATTTTACTCAGGCTTACCACGGGTCTATCAATCTTTTTTTTTTTTTTTTCAAAGAACCAACTTTTTGTTTCATTGATTCTTTATATATTTTTTTTCTATTTCATTGATTTCAGCTCTTATTTTTATTATTTCTCTCCTTCTGTTTGTTTTGGGTTTGCTTGTTCTTGTTTTTCTAGGAGTTTGAGATGTAGCATTGGGTCATTAATTTGAGATCTTTCTGACTTTTTAATAATATGCACTCATGGCTATAAACTATCCTCTCAGGACTGCCTTTGCTGTGTCCCATAAGTTCCAGTAGGTCATGTTTTCACTTTCATTAACTTCCAGGAATCTTTTAATTTCCCCTTTTATTTCATCAATGATCCATTGATCATTGAGCAATATGTTGTTCAGCTTCCAACTGTTTGCATGTTTTTTACTGTTGTTTTTGTTGTTAAGTTCTAGTTTTAATGCATTATGATCAGATAGAATGCATGGGATTATTTCTATTTTCTTATATTTGCTGAAGCTTGCTTTGTGGCCTAAGATATAATCAGTTTTGGCGAAGGTTCTATGTGCTTCTGAGAAACATGTATATTATGCAGTATTTGGATGATATATTCTGTAGACATCGGCTAAGTCCATTTGATCTATGGTATGATTTAGATCTAGGATTTCTTTATTGATTTTTTGTTTGGATGACCTATCTATTGGTGATAGGGGGGTATTAAAGTATCCTACTACTACTGTGTTGGAGTTTATATACTCCTTCAGAGTATGTTTGATGAAATTGGGTAGATTGACATTGGGTGTATATAGATTGATAATTGTTATTTCATTTTGGTGTATTTCCCCTTTTATTAGTATGGAATGTCCTTCTTTATCTCATTTGATCAATGTGGGTTTGAAGTCTACTTTGTCCGAGGTAAGTCTTGCTACTCCTGCCTGTTTTCAGGGACTATTGGCTTGGTAAATCTTCTTCCAGCCTTTAACCCTAAGCCAGTGCTTGTTTCTGTTGATGAGATGGGTCTCCTATAAGCAACAGATTGTTGGATCTTCCTTTTTAATCCAGTTTGTCATATGGTGTCTTTTGGGGTGAGTTAAGTCAGTTTACATTCAGTGTTAGTATTGATAAGTATGTGGTGATTCTTGTCATTTAGTTGTCTTTGTTGTTTAAGGGTTCGATTGTGTGTAGCTAAGTCAATGTTACTCTCTGCTTTCTTGCCTTCTCCTGTGGTTTGGTACTGCCTGTCTTTTCAAAGTTTTGTTTGCTTTCATTTTCTGTGTGCAGTTTTCTTTGAAGACTCTTTTGTAGTGGTGGCTTGGTGGTCATATATTGTTTTAGCTTCTGCTTATCATGGATGACTTTTATTGCTCCATCTATTTTGAATGATAGTTTTGCTGGGTAGAGTATCCTGAGATTTAAGTTATTTTCATTCAGTTCCCAGAATACCTCACTCCATGCTCTTCTTACTTTTAATGTTTCTGTTGAGAAATCTGCTGTGATTCTGATGGGTTTACCTTTGTATGTTACTGGGTTTTTCTCTCTTACAGCTTTCAATATTCTTTCTCTATTTTCTATGCTTGTTGTTTTAATGAAAATATGTTGTGGGGTAGTTCTATTTTGGTCAAGTCTGTTTGTTGTCCTGGAGGCTTTCTGTACCTGAATGGGCATAGTTTTCTCTAGATTTGGGAAATTTTGTTATTATTTTGTTGAATATATTTCAAACTCCTTTTGCTTGCACCTCTTCTCCTTCAATTCCCATGATTCTCATTTTTGGTCTTTTCATGGAGTCAGTAAGTTCTTGCATATTCCTTTCACAGGTTTTGAGTTGTTTTTACTTTAATTTCCATTTCATCTTCAAGTTCTGAGATTCCATCTTCTGCCTGTTCTAATCTGCTAGAGTAGCCTTCCATTGTGTTTTGTATTTCTGTTTCACTTTTTTTTCTGAGGTTTTCCATATCATGGGTCACTTCCTCTTTAATATTGTCCATTTTCATCCTTAATTCACTTATCTCTCTATTTATGGTGCTCTCTGTTTCACCTTGGTATTTATTTAGGGCTCCTATTAGTTCACTTATTTGTTTTTGTGTCGTCTCATATTCTTTGTTTTTATTGTCTTGGAATTTCTTGAGTGCCTCCTGTATGTTTTGTTTGACCATGTCTAGTATCATCTCCATGACATTCTTAGAGATTTCTTGCAGGATTTCTTCTTTCAGGATGCTCTTCTGGGCTTACTGTTGTTGGTATTGAAGCAGTAGCTCTGTCATAGTTTCTCCAGGTGTTTGGGTCAGGAGACAGCTTTGTGAACCACTATCTGTCCTGTTTTAGGCAGCTGCTCATCTGCTGCCTACTGTCAGCCATCTTCTATTGCAGGCTTTGTTTACTAAAGGTTCACATGGAGAGCAGCTCATTGCTACTCCTCCCTTCTCTGGTGGAGGACCATGCCTGCCGGCTGCTTTTGCAGGCTTTGTTTACTAAAAGTTCCCATAGAGATAGCTCTTTGCTCCTCTTCTCTTCTCTGGTGGAGGGGCATGCCTGCCAGCTACTTTTGCAGCCTTCATTTACTAAAAGTTCCCATTCTTGGTTTCTCGGTGTAACATGGCATGGAGAATCTTTGTGCAGGCTGGGGGTTCAGGGTTTCGGATTTTTGCTTCTTCTTGGTGGTTTTTTCTTGCCAAGTGTGGCTCAGCATTTCAGCAAGATTTTTGATTTACAGAGCTCACACTGTCTGCTTCCTCCCTCTAGACACAATCTTGGATCTTCCAGTGATGTTGTTAAATAACACTTTTATATTCTTACCGAATTTGTCTGATGTCACACAATCTTCAGTGATTTTTTTAAGAGGTGCTATAATTGCTTTTACTGAAAAGCAGTGACTTCTTACTTGGGCCAACAAATTGAATAAAACCAGGAGAAGGTTGAAATCCCTGCCTCCATTTTGTATCTGTCTTTTCTCTAAGACATTTTCTTCATAGTCTCTTTGCAATCACCTTGGATTCTAGAAAGGACAGATCTGATAACATCTTTAAGACAAGGGATTGAAAATTCTCATAAGAAACAGTGGAGATTTATAGGACAGACCACCCCTCCAAAATGAGGACAATTACACATAATGATAAGAATGCCTTCTTGAACAGGAGCAATCATCTAATGGGAACCATATCACTCCCCTTATGTGATGACAGTGATAACATCTCTGGAACCCCTCTGGGAATCCTTGGGCTGAGAAAATGGTTAACCAGAGCACATCTGTCACTGGGATTGTTTAACTATGCATACATTTTGTCCCCTGCTCCAAGATCTTTTGTCTACTTAGACTATAACTCATGTCTATACCCCAAAGACAGCTGAAGGTGAGCTGAGTGCTTATTCTGCCTCTTCCCATGGAATGTCCCAAGCCGTGGAATAAACCTCCTTTCTCTTCCTTTACCATGCCTCTTTATTTGGTGTTTAGGCACAGGTGGCCAGATCTGGCATATGGAATCTCAGGAATTTAGGTCTTTGGTACAAAGCTCCAGTTTCACTTTTTCAGTAACAAGTGATATAATATTGGGATCAATTTTTGGATTATGCAAACTAAATCTTGGATATATAGTTATTCACTACATTATAACCCAAATAGATTTATACACTTATTATTGAAGTTTAGCATTAGAAATAATGTTTTAAAAAGTTTTAGAGCAAGAATTTTGAGCTTTGGGGAAAGGAAGATGGTGGATAAGAGAAACCCAATATTTTTCCTGCATCTCCATGAATCTGAAGCAAAACATCAGGTGTGTGGCTGCAAGAGAAGTGGGAGATGTAGAGGCACAGGAGGACAACAGTAACAAATAGGCAGTTAAAAAACAGGTGAAATCCAGAAATATTGGATTTTAGATTTATAAAAGAAAAATGGCCCCTAACATAGAGTGCTAAGCAAATCAGTAGGCGGGGGAAAACCCTTCATCAGTAGTGCTATAAACAAAAGAGAAAAGAATTCAGGAACTCCACAGGAGCACAAACTGACACTCTGCAAAAATAAAGTTTAAGATGGGAAACCTGCATACTGCACAGTAAATGGACCACAGAAAAGGGATGCCTGTGATCCCTGCTGTCCTCACTGCTGCCATGGAGGAATATAGTCTTGGGAGAGGGTTTACAGTCAAGCCTTTTGATGAGGGAGACCAGAACACCTTGCATTTTTATATTTCCACACCTCAAAGTTCCCTGACCACCTCTGATTAAATAATCAACCACCTCAAGAACCAGTGTAGATGCAGGAAACTGGCAGTGAATTGGACTCAGATTCACAGATGCAGATCTAATTGGAGTGGAAAGTGTGAGCCACAATCAACACTGCAGAGGGAAGCCAAAGGCTAAAACACTGGTGTAGTTGCAGCCTGAAGTCTGATTAGAGGATAGAGCAGATGCATGGGAATTGAGCAAGGGTTCTATTAAGGAGGAGAGCGAGGCTAAGAACCCAGGACCTTTAAGACCCTGTGCCTTGCATTGACACACACACACTGTTTTGTTCTGACTGCTTCCTGTACTCTCAGTGAACCAGAGAAATTGGCAGGAAGCATTGGCTGCTTGGGAATTTCCCATGTAAAGATCACACAGACAGAGCTCTCTGGTGTGAGAGGTGTGCAACATAGAAGATTCTTGGACTCAACAGAGTGGAAATTTGGGGGTGGCTCCTGCATAGACTTTCATAAAAGCAGTAAAGGCAGGGTTCAGCCTACAAACAGCTCTTTCAAGTCTAATTTTTTCAGACTTTAGACAGAAAACAGCTTCTTCCACACCATAGTCCAAGTAAACTGGAAAAGACAATTCTGGGGAGAAAATCCACATCTTCTCATCAGCAAAGAAATATTGACTGATGTTTTTCAAAATTATGTTTTGGTTTTCTCTGTACTTATTTTACTGTAGTCTGCCTCATTATTATTTCTTACTTCTTCATTCCATGTACTTTTCCTCTCTTTCCTATCTGGTTTCTTCTCTCTATTCTTCTTCATCTCCAATCTTTTAATTTCTAATATCTTTAGCTTTAATAATTTTTAAACTCCTAGTTTATCTGCTAATATTGTTACTAGAAAGTTCATTGCTGGAAAATACCTTGGTTCTTGTGTCCAGTGAGAGAAGTATTCAGGTAAGATTTAAAAATATAGTAAAAGTCATAGTAAAATTTATTAGGAAAAGAAAAAGAATAATGGAAGAAATGGTAAAAGAAGGAGATGGCTAATTCTTCTGGCTTTTTAGTTTTTACTTTTTAACTTTAATATCTGAACCTGGCCCTTTTACTATTTATGAAAATAGTAATTTCCCTGTATCCTCATCCATCATTCATGGCTAACTACTACCAAACATTGCTTGTTCCTTTCTTTTTTGTCCTTATGTGTATGTAGTAGATACTTCCATTTTTTTACTGTGTGTAAATATCTGGGTTTTAAAAACATTTTTCATCTCTAATTTTATTATTTTAGGTATTTTCCCTACTTTTAATCAGATTCACTACAGATTTACCAATTTTATTTATCTTTTTGAAGAACCAAGTTTTAGTTTCATTGAGTCTGTATCTTGTTTTTTGGTCTCTATTTTGTTGTGTTTGAACCTATTTTTATTATATCTCTCCTTCTGCTGGTTTGGAATTTAGCTTTTTCTTGTTTATCTAGGAGTTTGAGATGCAACATTAGGTCATTTATTTGGTATCTCTTGTTCTATGTTCTTAATGTAGGCAATCATAGCTATAAACTTTTCCCTTAGCACTACCTTGTTGTATTCCAAAGATTCTGATAGGTTGTGTTTACATTTTCATTATTTCTTTGATGATCAACTTATCACTCAATGGGGTGTCCTTAAATCTCCATGTGTTTGAGTATTTTTTGTAGTTTCTTTTGTTGTTGAATTCTAGTTTTATTCTATTGTGGTCTGATGGAATGCAGGGAGTTATTTCAATTTTCTTATATTTGTTAAGACTGTTTTGTGTCCTAAAATATGATCTATTTTGGATAAAGCTCCATCAGATGCTGAGTAAAATTCATAAACCGCTGCTGACATTAAGTGCATATAAGTCAAAATTGTTTTTTCCTCTTTTGAGTAATTTAGGTTTGAAATCTTCTTTAGGTTTGAAGTCTTTAGGCAGCTACTCCTGCTTGTTTTTAGGGTCCATTACCTTGGAAAATCTTTCTTCCTCTTATACTCTAAGCCAATGTATTGTTTAGTGTTTCTACAGTGGGACT
This sequence comes from Castor canadensis, assembly GCF_047511655.1. Lineage (NCBI taxonomy): Eukaryota > Metazoa > Chordata > Mammalia > Rodentia > Castoridae > Castor > Castor canadensis. The sequence continues at coordinate 47,409,357 of NC_133400.1, read as the reverse complement.
CATTTTTTATAGGCAACAAATATTGGGTCTTGCTTTTTAATCGACCTCATCAATATACCTTTTGATCAATATTCCTTTTGATCGACCTCATCAATATTCCTTTTGATCAATATTCCTTTTTTAACATTCAGTGCTAATATTTTGAGGTATCTGGCAATTCCTGCTATTTTGGTATGGGGTGTGTGTGTGTCTGTGTAAATTTACTACACTTCAATCACTTATCTACTCATCTGGTAGGATTTATGCATTCCCATAGTTTTATAGTTATGTTTATCTTCATCTTCTATGTGTAGGATTCCTTTGAATATCTTCTGGAATGTTGGCTTAGTGGTCACAGATTGTTTTAGTTTCTGTTTGTCATGAAGAGTTTTATTTTCCCTTCAATTATCAATGATAGTTTTTCTGGGTAGAGTAATCTAGGTCTGAAATTATTTTCTTTCAGGACTTGAAATGCCTTATCCTATGCCATCCTTGCTATTTTCTTTCCTTCTTTCTGGAGTTACTGTTTTTACTATAATAAGTCATAAAGAAGACTGGGTCTATTTGGTTGCCTACAAACCTCCTGCACCTAGATGGGCATCTGTTTCTAAATATTTGTGCAGTTTTCTGTTATTATTTTGTTGAATGTGTTTCCTATGTCTTCAGCTTGTACTCTCTTCCTTCTTCAATGCTCATGATTTGTGGGTTTGATCATTTAATTGAGTCACAGAGTTCTTTATATTCCATTCATATTTCTTCATACATTTTTCTGTGTATTCATCTGGGTTTTTTCCCTATCATATCTACTTTATCTTTAAGCACTGAAGCTCTCTGTCTTCCAATTCTTTCAGTCTGCAAGAGTGGCTTTCAACAGAATTTTTATTTGACGTAGGGAATGTATTATTCCAGAGGTTCTGTAGGTTTTTGTTGTTGTTGTTTCTGAGGCTTTCTATATCTTTAGGGATATCATATCTTGTATTACCTTCCTTATTTTAGTTATCTCTTTATTTATATCTTCCTTGAATTTATTCAGATGTTTATTTGTTTTCTTTTTGAATTATTATTTTGCTTTCTCATTGAATTCACTTAGCTCTTTATTCATATTCTCTTTGATTTCATTGACTTGTTTTTTCATGTCTTTTTTTATTTCATTAATATTTCTAATAATCATTCTTTTGAACTTGTACATTGAGGTTTCATTCCCTTCACTATCCATCAGTTTCTTTGTTGTTTGATTTTTGACATTGTCATGAGTCAGATTCCCCTGTCTTTTCATATTTTTATGCCTCTATTTTGAGATTTACTCACCTGTAGTCAATTAATTTGTTGGGCATTTTAGTCAGCTAATCTTTCCCCTGAATTGATATCTATGTTCTGGCAGGATGGGTTATTGGTTAGGTGCTATGTGGTCATCTTTTTTCTTTCCACTGGTCTGGAGGTAGTAAATCAGCAATAACAAATTTACCAATTCAATACAAACCAGATATTTATATGAAATATATTAATTTGGTGGTATTGTCTATACACTGTAGGGGCTTAGAAAAATGAAACATATTTGCTTAAAAGTTAAAACTAAAGTAGTTAAAATAAAAGGGGTTGTGGAAGTGATAAGGAGGAAGAACGATAGGGAGATGTGGTGTAAAGTGTGTGGGCTGCAGAGAAACTAGACCACTGTGTGTAAAGTTATAGTTCAATTGCCATGGAAAAGACTGCTGTTTTCAGGAATTCCAGAAGGATAGAAAATTTGAGAGTAGTATTAGAAGCAGATAGAATAAGCCTAGTGGAATGGTTTGTAAACAAAACATAGGAAAAGTGAGGAGAAAAAGAGCAATATTTTAAAGAAGAGAAAAAAGGGAAAAGAAATGAAAAATTTGGCAATATAAGAGGGATAGAGAATTAAAACTTTAACAATTTTTTAAAGTCAGTATTTCTTCCTTGTTGAAAAGAAGATTGGATGTCTCTGTGCTATGTCAATACATTGGATGCTCCCCTCCAATCTCTGGTCCTCAGGTTTTTGTCTGCTGTTCTCTTGCTGTATTTTCTTGGTGTCCCTTCAGGGTCCTGGCTTTCCAAGGTATAACTTGGAGGGATCCCTCCAGGTTAAGACAGCTTCTAGAGTGAGATAGAACAATTCCAGGTGTGAGAGGTAGCCATTGTGAATTGGTTATGGGTTCCCTGAGCATGGCTAGTGTGTTAGAAAGCACACTGTACTTTTGAGCCTGTGCTTTTCCTTGTATAGGAAACTTGATGGCTGCTTTGGCTTTTCCATGATGGGCTTTTTTTGTTTCTCCCCTTTCCACCCAGATCTCCAGTTTAATGTGAGGGATAAAAAGTTCATATCACTTATTGATAGGCATATGGTGCTGGGTTATGCCATAAGTTAAGAGCTCCAGGTAGCTGGCCAGTTCGACTTGGCTTCTCCTTGTCTTGGGATAGAGACTTAGATGTTGAACTCTAGCTGACTAGCCTGCTGGTTCCCTGCCTCTCCTTTGTATGGAGATGCTTGGTTAAGTGACTTCATTCTTCTCTCATTAGGCCAGTCTGGGAGACTTCAATTAGTCCATGAAGATTTTCTGGGGAGGGAGTCAGAGTCAGTCTGCTTAGCCACTAGATCTCTTAGAGTGTCAAATGGATTGTTTCCTGTGAGCCTCTATGGCTTATGTGGTAGTCCTCAGGATTGAAAGCAATAGATCACTTGATTAGTTTGCAGGCTCATCTCGCCAATATTGGAGGGAATGCGGATCAACTGTTGTCTATTGCTTTATGGTTTTGGAAAGGGTCTTAGACCTCTGTGTGATATTTCACAAGCAAGGTGGTCCTTGTGAGTAGGAAGCAACTTGGGTCTAGAAAGAAACAAAACAAAGCAAACCAAGGTCCTGTCCACATCCACATGCCTGAGGTGGATTTGTGCATTTAGATCCTTAGTTAGATGTTGATAACTCTGATTATGGTCTGTCCTCACATTCTCACCTTCTTTTTAAACATACTAACTTGCTCAGCTACCTTTACAGACAGGAACCTGAAGTTGTATTTCATCCTCATAAAGAATTAGAAATGTAGTTACCCCTGGTTTATTTTGTGAATTGATATTTTGCCATTGCTGTCTGTTACATTCTCCCCCTTGAGTTATAATACATATCATAATCCCAAAAGGAAACTGCCCACTAAGAAGATATCCATAAAATTAAAAAGAAATATCAAAGAGATATCCTTCCCAAGAGATGAACAAATCACAACTTAGAAACAAGTAATATGAAAGAGCAAGGCAATGTAATTCCTCCTAAAGTTCAATCACCCCTCAGTTACTTTATGGATAAAGACATACTGAAATGGTTTAATGGTGAAGAATTCATAAATCTAGTTTGGAAATGATCAATGACCTGAATTCAAACAAATTGATAAATGAACTAATTTATCAATTTAAGTTAATTCAAGACCTGGACATGGACATCAGTAACATGAATAACAAATTCAGCAAGCTAATAAAGATGCTGAAAAAAACCCAGAAATGTTGGAAATGAAAAACTCAATAAATCAAACAAAAATACAATACACAGCATCACCAACAGACCAGCAGAAGAAAGAGTGAGAGGAAATGAAGACAAGGTCAAGAAAATATCACATTCATTCATGCAGCAATGAAGAAAAATTAAGCATGACCTAATTTTCTCAAGCTTTCTACATGATCAAGAAATAAAACATAAGAATCAATTGGGTAGAAGAAGGAGCTGAGATGCAAAGTACTGGCATAGAATACCTGTTCAATGAAATTACTGCAGAAAAATCTTCAAATATAGGGAAAGATATGGAGATCCAAGTACAGGATTCATTAAGAACCCCAAATAGAAATAACCAGAAAAGAATCTCTCCCCATCATATTATAGTTAAAATATCAAGACTATAAGATGAAGAATGAATATTAAAACCTACAAGAAAAATGTAAACTTACAAAGTCAAATACATCAGAATTACATTAGACATCTCAACAGAAAATCTAAAAGCAAAGAAACTATGGAATGATGTATTTCAAATCCCAGGACAAAAACAACTCAACTACCAGCCAAGATTACTATACAGTTAAGATATCATTTAAAATAAGTGGAAAAATAAAGAACTTCCAAGATAAGTACAAACTAGAGCAGTTCATGTTCACTAAGCTTGCATTACAGAAGATACTTACAGGAATCTTACACAGATGAGGAAGAAAGATGGTCAGACACAAAAAAGCTCAAGAAAGAATAAGTTTCACAAGATGAACTGATGAACAAATGAGAAAAACTTTCAGTTCAGTAAAGTAGCAAACTCTTCAGATGAATAAAGGACAAATAAAGAGAAAACAGTTCACAAATCAATCATGAAACAAACAGATACAATTGTAGTAATGAGCAAATACCTCTCAATAATAACCTTAAACATAAATGGTCTTAAATCTCCAAGTAGAAGACACAGACCTGCTGATTTGATTAAAAACACAATCCAACTATTTGTTATCAACAAGAAACAACCATACAGGCAAAGGTACACACAGTTTGAAAAGGAAAGAATGGAAAATGAGATACCAAATAAGCAGAAATTGAAAGCAGGCAGGAACAGCTTATTTTGCAACTGAGGCCAATAGGAAAAGGGGACCAGGAACTAGAGAAAAGGTGAGATCAAAAAGAATTAACCTAGAAGGTAACACACACGCACAGGAAATTAACGTGAGTCAACTCCCTGTACAGCTGTCCTTATCTCAATCAGCAAAACCCTTGTTCCTTCCTATTTGGCTTATACTCTCTCTACAACAAAATTAGAAATAAGGGCAAAATAGTTTCTGCTCAGTATTGAGGGGGTAGGGGGCAGAGGGAGGGGGCAGAGTGGGTGGTAAGGGAGGGGGTGGGGATGGGGGGAGAAATGACCCAAGCCTTGTATGCACATATGACTAGTAAAAAAAATGATACTCAAAGGGCTAAAAAGTGTATGAAAATTGCTTGGTATTACTAATCCTCAGGGAATTCCTAGTTAAAAGTACAATAAGATGCCCACTCACCTAGGTAAGTATGGTTATGTTCAGAAGTTCTAAAAAGAAGTAGTGCTCGCAAGGCTGAGGACAAGTAGGAACACTTGCACACTGTTGGTGGGAGTGTAAAAACAGCCAATATGGAAAACAAGAGGTTTCTTAAAAAGTTAAAAATAAAGCTCCCATGTGAACTAGCAATTCCATTACTAGGTATGTGCTCAAAGGACATAAAATCATTATGTTGAAGAGGGACATCTTAAAGGTTAAGGCAGTAGCATTGCATGTTAGCGGCCAGCCTGGGTTGCATAATGAGTTCAAGGCTAGTCTGAGCTACATAGTGAGATCCTTGTCTTAAAAAATCTCCAGAAAGAGGAAGAGAGTGGGGGGGGTGGGGAGAGAGGGGGAGAGAGAGAGAGAGAGAGAGAGAGAGAGAGAGAGAGAGAGAGAGAGAGAGAGAGAGAGAGATCTGGAATCTTATGTTTATTGCAGCACTCATCACAATAGCAAAGACATGGAAAAAACTTGAGTGTCCATCAAATGATGAATGGATAAGAAACTGTACCTACACACAATTAATACATAAAAAGAAAAGAATACAATAAAGACAAAAAAGAATGAAATCTGATAACATAGATAGAACTGGAGACAACTATGTTAAGTGACATAAGACAAGCACAGAAGGCCACCATCACATGGTCTCAATCTAATATGGAATCTGAGAAAATTGATCTCAATGAAGTTTAGAATAGAATGGTGGTTATCAGAAGCCAGGGAAAGTGTGGAAGAGGGAACGATGGTGAGAGATTGATCAATGGCTACTTAGTTACAGTTAGATAAGAGCAAGAAGTTCTGGTATGCTTTTGCATCTAAGGATGACTATAGATTTCAGTACTACATAGTACATTTCAGAAAGCTAGAAGAAAATTTTTAATGTTTTACTTCATTTAACTATTGCACATGAATACCTGTATCAAGACATTGCTTAGTGCCACTAAATATACACAATTTTGTGCCATTATGTATCAGTTTAAAAGTAAATAAAAATAAAAAGCAATTTGGAAAGAGAAAAAAGAAAGAATAGCTTATTTTGTTTGTCATATCTAACAAACTAGATTTCAAGCTAAAATTATTCAAGAGATAAAGAATGGCACTACATACTAATAAATATGTAACATCCATCAAGAGGACATTACAATTATAAATTAATATGCATCAAATGTTGTGCAAACAATTTCATAAAAATAAACATAAGATAGTGGAGAAATAGAAGGTTTCTCCATTGGATCCCATTGATAAGAGTCTTTATAACAAAGGAGATTCTGGGATTTAGAATGACCCTTTTTTCCACCTACTATCTCTGCACAATTGCAGAGTTTCCAACAGTGCCATGTTGGGGCAGAGCAGGTGGAGGTTCACAACCTCTGTGGTCTATTGGAGCCACTAGGAGGAAGGCCCAGGGAAGAATATTCCATTTGGAGTGAAAAACAAATTGTGATTATACGTTATGGTGACCTTGTATTTTGGATCTGTATTTGGTGCACCTTTCTTTATAATAAGATACCAATGCTTAAGATATAAGGGTGTTTTAATTCATACATTTGACAAATATAAAGAATGTTTTAAGAGTAGCACTCTCTTTGGAAAATGGATCAAACTCTTAACCTCACAGTACACTAGATATGGTTGAAAATAAACTCATGACATGAATGCCTAATGCCTCTACACTAAATTAGAGAATGTGATAATTGAGGAGGATCCAAGATGGCAACAAGGGTACAGAAGCAGACAGCATGAGCACCATGAATCAAAAACCTTGCTGAAATGCTGGAGCCACACTTGGCAGGATTAAAGCACCAAGGAGAATCAAAACTTCAGCACCCTGAACTCCTAGCCTGTACAAAGCATCTCCATACCACATTATACTGAGAAAACAGGTGGGCTACCGCTGCTGCCAGACTCTGGCTCCACACCTGCTTGGGAGACATTTGGTAGGCCAAACAGCTAAGCACCAAGTATCCCCAGTCATGTCTAGGATAAACCAGCATAGCTCCTTGGGCAGACTGACCCCCCACCCTGCAAAAAAAAATGGAACAATAAACAATGAACTGAAAACTAGCACACAGATGAGGGGGTCAGAAATGCTGAAAGTGCACTAGAGAAGGGGAGAAGGGCAAGGAGCTTATCTCCACAGGAACTATCAGTAAACAAATGGCTGGAAAGGCAGGAAGGCTGACAGCAGTTTGGGGATAAGCCACTGCCTGTAGTAAGGCAGGTAGCATACCACAAAGCTCATCTCTTAAGCCAGTGAGCAACAACCAAAGTCAAATGGCTCTGAAAAACTGAAAAACAAACAGCAAACCATCACAACATGCTGACAGCAGGCAGCCGGCTGATGGATCACTGACCTGGCCCCAGGGAAAGGGGGTGAGGCAAAGAAACAAGCCCCCAGTAACCAAGAACAGCAAAAAGCCAATTACAAAGCAGGACAACTGGTAGACTACATAGATAATCTCCTGAACCTGAGGACAGCACTCAAACTTAAACTGCCACACTTCACTGAGGGAGGAGCTGGCCAAGCAGCTGCCACTGAAAGAAGAAAAAATACACTACCTAGTCACCTGGTAAGACTACAACAGAGCTTCTGCTTAAATACCAACACCAGGACTGGATGCAGGAGGAGTACCACCAGAACTTAAACTAAGACTGAAATTCTATTGCTCCTGAACCTGGAGGGGTTTTTTGTTTGATTGTTTGTTTGTTTGTTTTGTTTCTGGCTTGTTTGTTCATCTCTCCATGTTGATTTCTTTTGTTAGTTCTATTATTGTGAATTAGTTAATAATAAATTACACACACACCAGGGACAGAAATAGCACACACACACTTAGCTAAAATGAATACAACATAAAACAAAATTAAACCAAGGGAAAGAAAACAGAGTACTGAGCATAGTTGCACAGTACCAAGTGGAGTGATGGGAAGAAGAAAATGGATGGAAACCATTCCCTCCCCAAAAATAATTTAATACAAGATTCACAGGGAAATGAAGAAAATGGATGCCCAGTTCTGGACTCCAACAAAACAAAAATAAATGATGCCAAGGAACCCAACAGTGTCCACAAGAACAACCTCAAAGAAGAAATCCTGAAAGTAATCACTGAGAATTTCATGGAGATGTTTCTAGACATGGTTAACCAAAATGTACAAGAGGAACTCAAGAAATTTCAAGAACCCAAAAATAAAGAATATAAGAAGAAACAGAAACAAATAAATGAACTTATAGGAGCCCTAAATAAACATCAAAGTGAAACAGAGAACACTATAAATAGAGAGATAAATGAATTAAAGCCTAAAAAATATTAATGAGGAAGTGACCCATGATGTGGAAAGCCTCATTAAAAAGAATGAAACAAAAACACAAAACATAATGGAAGGCCACTCCAGCAGACTAGAACAAGCAGAAGACAGAGTCTCAGAACTTGAAGATAAAATAGAAATTACAGAAAAAACCGAAGAGCTATTACTCAAACAACTCAAGACCTGCGAAAATAATGTGCAAGAACTCACTGACTCCATCAAAGGACCAAACTTGAGAATCATGGGCATTGAAGGAGGAGAAAAGGTGCAAGCAAAAGGGATTTGTAATATATTCAATAAAATAATAGCAGAAAATTTTCCCAACCTAGAGAAAATTATGCCCATTCTGGTACAGGAAGCCTCAAGGACATCCAAAAGACTTGACCAAAATAGAACTTCCCTATGACATATTATTATTAAAACAACAAGCACAGAGAATAGAGAAAGAATACTGAAAGCTGTAAGAGAGAAAAAACAAATAACATACAATGGTAAACCCATCAAAATCACAGCAGATTTCTCAATAGAAACCATAAAAGCAAGAAGGGCATGAAGTGAGGTATACCGAGCACTGAATGAAAATAACTTCAAAGCTAGGATACTCAACCCAGCAAAACTATCATTCAAAATAAATGGAGCAATAAAAGTCTTCCACAATAATCAGAAAACAAAACAATATATGGAAGATGGCAACTAGAGGGAGGAAGCAGAAACCCCACCTCCTAAGTAAAGTCTTGGAGAGGTGGTGGAGATAAGCTTGGCAGGAAAAGTCACCAAGAGGCAAAAGTCAGACTCCTCCACAACCCCATCCCCCCATAGCATCCCCACTCCACATTAAACAGAGAAACAAGGAGGGCTCCCACATCACCAGACTCCAGATTCCAGACTGCTTGGGAAGATGCAGACCACCAGGTGAGCTATGCAGCACACTGTAAATCAGCATAGCCACCTGCACAGACTGACCCCCACCCAGGGAAAAAAGAGGAAAAAAATCTGAATAATACACAAGTAGTTGGAAAAAAAAAGACACTTAGCAAAGAGGGAGGGGTGCCCTGAGCTGCAGAGAGTGGGGGAGGAGCACTTCCCACTCAAACTATAAATAAACAAGCCAGCAGGAGAACATAGGAGCTACAGCACCTCCCCCCCAGGGTTCTTGGAGAGGGGAAGGCTTGTAAAAGTGGCTAAAGCATAGCACACTCCACAAGAGAGTGGGGGAAAGGCACTCCTTCACATGATCTGTAAATAAACAAGCCAGTGCTAGAAGACAGGAACTGCAGCACCTCCCCCAGTGTGCTTGGAGAGGGGAAGGCTTATAAAAGCTTCTAAAGCATAGCACGCTCCACAGGAGTGTGGGGGAGGGACACATTCCCACGTGAACTCTAAATAATAAAAAAAAAAGACTGCAATTGCAACAGGCAAATAGGGCTGCATAATGGAGAAAACAAAAGGGGCATACAGCCAGGAGAACTCTAAACAAACAAAGCCTGCAGGGCTAGGTGAGTGTAAAGCTCATTCCTGCAATCTGCATAAACAAAGCCTGTAGTAGCAGAAGGCTGACAGTGGGTGACAGGTGAGCCACAGCCCCAGATAGACATTCACAAAGCTGTATCCAGACTTTTGTTGTTGTTCTTGTTGTTGTTATTGTTCTTGTCTTTTGATGAAACAATGACAGAATTAGGAATGGATGCTGAAGGACTAACAGAAACTGTATTGCATTTAAATTTGGGATTTATTTGTTTTGCTGTGTTTTGGTTTGGGTTTTTTTGTTGTTTGTTTGTTTTGTTCTCTCCCTTTTGATGAGACAATGACAGAACTTCTTCCCAGACACCAACACCAGGACTGGAGGATGAAGGACTAACACAAAAACTATTAAGACTGAAACTTTATTGCATTTGAACTTAGGGATTTTCTTTTTTTTTTTCTGTTTTACTATCCTATTTCTGTCTCTCCAATGCCTGTATAGCTCACCATTGATTAGTACACTACCTCTTCCTGTTTAATACATTGGCTCTATTGTGTGTGTGTGTGTGTGTGTGTGTGTGTGTGTGTGTGTGTGTGTTTACTTGGTTGGGAGATTTTTTCCCCTTTTTCTTTACCTAATTTGCTTTTCCTCTTCTCTTACTCTTCTACTCTAAAAATCACCATGGTTATTATTACAAGGTAGACAATATGGAATTACACATAGTACAGGGACAGTAATAATAGCAAGGGCAATGATGGGAAGATGGAAAAAAGAGGGAAACCACTTTCTGCTCAATAATAAATCAGTACAGGAACCAGAGGGAAATGAATAAAACAGATACCCAGATCCAGACGCCAACAAAACAAAATAAACTATGCCAAAGAATCCAATGAAGCCCACAAGGACACTCTGAAAGAAGAAATGCTGCAAGTAATCAATGAGAATTTCATTGAGATGATATTGGATATGGTCCACAAAATGTACAGGAGACATTCAAGAAATTCCAAGAAACAAAAAAGGAGAATTTGTGAAAACACAAGAAGAAATAAAAGAAACTATAGAAGCACTGTATAAACACCAAAGAGAAACAAAGAACATGATTAATAAAGAGATAAATGAAACCAGAATGAAAATAGACAATATCAAGGAGGAAGCAGCTCAGGATATGGAAAACCTCAGAAAAAAGAATGAAACAGGAATGCAAAACAAAATGGAAGGCCTATCCAGCAGAATAGAAAAAACAGAAGACAGAATCTCAGAACTCAAAGATGAAATGGTAATTAAAGGAAAAAACCAAAAAATTACTAGTTAAGCAACTCAAGACCTGTGAAAAGAAAATGCAAGAACTTACTGACTCCATCAAAAGACCAAACCTGAGAATCATTGGCATTGAAGAAGGAGAAGAGGTGCAAGCAAAAGGAATGCCTAATATAGTCAACAAAATAATAACAGAAAATTTCCCAAATCTAGACAAATCTATGCCGATATATGTGCAAGAGGCCTCCAGAACACCAAACACACCTGCCCAAAATAGAACTACCCCATGGCATATTATCATTAAAACAGCAAGTAAAGAGACTAGAGAAAGAATATTTAAGGCTGTAAGAGAGAAAAAACAAATAACATACAAAGGTAAACCCATCAAAATCACAGCAGACTTCTCAACAGAAACATTAAAATCAAGAAGAGCTTGGGGTGAGGTCTTCCAGGCACTGAATGAAAATAACTTCAACCCTAGGATACTCTACCCAATAAAACTATCATTCAAAATAGATGGAGCAATAAAAGCCTTTCAGGATAAGCAGAAACTAAAACAATATATGACCACAAAACCACCACTACAAAAGATTCTTCAACGTATTCTGCACACAGAAAGTGAAACCCAACATAACCATGAAAGGGCAGGCAGTACCAAACTACAGGAAAAGTAAAAGCAATAAAGTAGAGCATAACATCGAATTAGCTACACATAATCAAAGCCTCGAACAACTAAGAAACTAAACGACAGGAATTACCACATACCTATCAGTACTAACACTGAATGTTAACAGACTTAATTCCCCCATCAAAAGGCACCATCTGACAAACTGGAATAAAAAGGAAGCTCCAACAATTTGTTGCTTACAGGAGACCCATCTCATTGATAGAATAAGCATAGGCTTAGGATGAAAAGATGGAAGAAAATTTACCAAGCCAATGTGCCCCCAAAACAGGCAGGAGTAGCAATACTTATCTCTGACAAAGTAGACTTCAAACCCACACTGATTAAAAGAGATAAAGAAGGACATTCCATACTAATAAAAGGGGAAATAGACCAGAAGGAAATAACAATTATCAACCTATATGCACCCAATATCAATGCACCCAATTTCATCAAACTTACCCTGAAGGACCTAAAAGCATATATTAACTCCAACACAGTGGTTGTGGGAGACTTTAACACCACACTATCATCAATAGATAGGTCATACAAACAAAAAATCAATAAAGAAATCGAAGATATAAAACACACCATAGATCAAATGGACCTAGTTGATGTCTACAGAACATTTCATCCAACTTCTACACAACATACATCCTTCTCAGCAGCTCGCAGAACCTTCTCCAAAATATACCATATCCTAGGGCACAAAGCAAGTTTCAGAAAATATAAGAAAAGAAAAAAAATTTTTTTTTAGAAACAGTTCAAATTTAAATAAATTTATGATGCATAATTTACAAATTTTAACTAATTAAAAGCCATAATACAATACATAAATAATTTGTTAATATGTACCCCCAAAACAAAAATTAAAATTAAAATAATGAATAACATTCCACAAGATGCAACTAATCAAAATACAGCTAAGTATTACTTTACCAAATGGCGTATTAACAACACTACTACATCCTATACATAAAAAAAATTCACTGTAGAAAAAACTTGACCAATGTTCTAAAAATATGCACTCTTTTATAAGAAAGTCCTTACAATTTTCACAACTACTTAAGGTACATATAATAATCCTACATACTCAAAATTACTTAAGGTATGGCAGTAATTAAATACAAAAAATATATGCATCAAAACTCCACTGAAAACAAATGTAGTATTTATGTGACTAAAAGTTATTATCCTTCTTATACCTAGATTACAAGGTAAATGTCCTCCTGTATATGTTAAAAATAAACTCCTTACAAAAACCTTCTCTCTTAATAGTATTTAATCATAATAAATGAGATATATTTCCACTTCTCTGATTAAAATGAGGAGAGAAAAAAACCCAAAATCGTAAAATCAGGAATTCCAAAGGGAAGATAACAACAAACACCATGGACGTCCAGGAAATCATCAGACTACTTCGAGAACCTATATTCAAATAAATTTGAAAATCTTAAAGAAATGGACAGATTTCTAGATACATATAATCATTCAAAATTGAACCAAGAGGAAATTAATCACCTGACTAGATCTATAACACAAAATGAAATTGAAGCAGCAATCAAGAGTCTCCAAAAAAAGAAAAGTCCAGGATCTGATGGATTCTCTGCTGAATTCTATCAGACCTTTAAAGAAGAACTGATACCAACCCTCCTTAAATTGTTCCATGAAATAGAAAGGGAAGGAAAACTGCCTAACACATTTTATGAAGCCAGTATTACACTTATCCCCAAACCAGGCAAAGACACCTCCAAAAAGGAGAACTATAGGCCAATCTCCTTAATGAACATTGACGCAAAAATCCTCAACAAAATAATGGCAAACCGAATTCAACAACACATCAAAAAGATTATTCACCACGATCAAGTAGGCTTCATCCCAGGGATGCAGGGGTGGTTCAACATATGAAAATCAATAAATGTAATAAACCACATTAACAGAAGCAAAGACAAAAACCACTTGATCATCTCAATAGATGCAGAAAAAGCCTTTGATAAGATCCAACACCATTTCATGATAAAAGCTCTAAGAAAACTAGGAATAGAAGGAAAGTACCTCAACATTATAAAAGCTATATATGACAAATCTACAGCCAGCATTATACTTAATGGAGGAAAATTGAAACCATTCCCTCTAAAATCAGGAACCAGACAAGGATGCCCACTATCTCCACTCCTATTCAACATAGTAATGGAATTCCTAGCCAGAGCAATTAGGCAAGAGGAAGGAATAAAAGGAATACAAATAGGTAAAGAAACTGTCAAAATATCCCTATTTGCAGATGACATGATTCTATACCTTAAAGACCCCAAAAACTCTACTCAATAGCTCCTAGACACCATCAACTGCAATAGCAATGTATCAGGATATAGAATCAACATAGAAAAATCATTAGCATTTCTATATAGTAACAATGAGAAAACTGAAAAAGAATTTATGAAAACAATTCCATTTACAATAGCCTCAAAAAAACATCAAATACCTAGGTGTAAACTTAACAAAGGATGTGAATGACCTCTACAAGGAAAACTATAAACTTCTGAAGAAAGAGACTGAATAAGACTATAGAAAGTGGAGAGATGTCCCATGCTCATGGATTGGTAGAATCAACATAGTAAAAATGTGTATACTCCCAAAATTAATCTACATATTTAATGCAATTCCCATCAAAATCCCAATGACATTTATCAAAGAGATCAAAAAATCAACTGTTGAATTTATTTGGAAACACAAGAGGCCACGAGTAGCCAAGGCAATACTCAGTCAAAAGAACAATTGTGGGGGACCAGAAGATGGCAGCTAGAGGGAGGAAGCAGAAAGCATGCCTCCTATAGTGAAATCTTGGAGAGACGCTGGAGACACACCTTGCAGGCAAAACCACCGAGAAGAGGCAAAACTTTGATCCCTCCACACCTCCAGCCAGCACAGATCATCTTCACTTCATGTTAAACGGAGAAACCAGGAGGGCCTCTGGGCTGCCAGTCACCCATGCCCTGATGGCTTGGGAAGATGCAGACAAGGTGAGCTTAGCAGTACCACAGTACTCCAACAGACAACCCTGGGCCAGAGCAGCATAGCCCCCTGGACAGACTGATCTCCACCCGAGAAAAAAGAGAAACTGAGTAATAAGCAACAGGAACAATAAAGACATGCAGGAAAGAGGGTGGGGTGCACTGAGTGCCAAAGATTGGGGGAAGGGAATCCTTCCTGGAATTGTAAATATACAAGTCGGGTGGATTGGAGAGGCTGTGGCGGGAGTGGGGGTGCATGCCCAGAAACCAGAAGTGGGAGAGCTTTTGAGAGTGGCGGAGGGAGGAAAACTCCACAGGAAAGGGGGGAAGACCCACCTCCCATGTGAACTGTAAACAAACATGGCAGCTGGCAGGAGCAGAAGCACCGCCCAGTAATCAGGAGCGGGAAAGCTTGTAAAAGTGGTGGTGGGAGGAAAACTCCACAGGAGAGGGGGGAAGACCCACTTCCCATGTGAGCTGTAAACAAACACGCAGGCCTCAGAAATTGGGTGCACTGTCACCTCCCCTAGTGTGCTTGGAAAGGGGAAAGCTTGTAGCAGCAGTTTACACACAGGAGAACTCTGAGTAAACAAAGCCTGCGGAGTCCGGTGAGTGCTAAGCCCACCCCTGTGATCTGCATAAATAATGCCTCCAGCAACAGCAGGCTGACAGCAGTGGACAGGCAAGCCACAGCTACAGATACTATTCACAGAACTGTCTCCAGATTTTTTTTTTCTCTCTCCCTACCTTTCATGAGAAAACAACTGAACTACACCTGCATGCTGAAAAACTTACTGAAAGTGTATTGCATTTGAACTTGGGACACTTTGTGTGGTTTTTTTGTGCAGTTTTGTTCCACTTTATGCATCCCCTTTGATGAGACAACTACAGAACAACATCTGAGGCACCATCTCCAGGATTGGGGACTGAGATGGACACCCAAATTATTAAGACTGAAACTTCATTGCATTTGAATGTGGAGGTTTTTTTTTTTAATTTTCTATTTTTCATTTTGTTTTATTTTATTTATATATATATATTTCACTCATTTACTTATTTTTTATTTTTATTCTTATCTTTATTCTTTTTCTTTTTTATTTTCAATCCTCTCTCTGTCACTCTAAGGCCCATTCAGCTTACTGTCGATTAGTACACTAACACTTCCTGTTTATACCTTTGAAATTTTCTTGTTTGATTCCTTGTTTTGTGTTTCCCTACTTGTCTGTTTTCCCTTTTCTTTAACTTCTTGCTTTCCATCTCCTCTCACCCTTCCATTCTTAATATTACCATTGTTATTATTACAAGCTAGAAAATTCTTAATTGCACACAGTACAGGGACAATAACAACACCAAGGACAATGATGGGAAGACAGAAAAAACAGGGAAACCAATTTCCCCACAGCAAAATATTAGTACAGGAACCAGAGGGGAATGAAGAAAACAGATACTCAGATCCAGACTATAACAAAATGAAGATAAACTATGCCAAAGGACCCAATGAAGCCCACAAGAATAATTTAAAAGATGACATACTACAGGTACTCAATGAGAATTTTATAGAGATGATACTGGATAGGGTCAACCAAAATGTACAGGAGACACTCAAGAAATTCCAAGACAACAAAAATAGAGAATTTGAAAAAGCAAAAGAAGAAATAAAGGAAACCATAGATGCACTGTATAAACACGAAAGTGAAACAGAGAACACGATGAATAAACAGATAAATGAACTCAGGACAAAAATGGAACTACCCCAGGGCATATCATCATTAAAACAACAAGTGCAGAAACTAGGGAAAGAATATTGAAGGCTGTAAGAGAGAAAAAACAAATAACATACAAAGGTAAACCCAGCAAAATCACAGCAGTCTTCTCAACAGAAACATTAAAAGCAAGAAGAGCGTGGGGTGAGATCTTCTGGGCACTGAATGAAAATAACTTCAACCCCAGGATACTCTACCCAGCAAAACTATCATTCAAAATAGATGGAGCAATAAAAGTCTTCCATGATAAGCAGAAACTAAAACAATATGTGACCACAAAGCCACTACTACAAAAGATTCTTCAAGGGATTCTGCACACAGAAAGTGAAACCCAACATAACCATGAAAATACAGGTAGCACCAAACCACAGGAAAAGAAAAAGCAAGACAGTAGAGAGTAACCTCAACTTAGGTACACATAATCAAACCTTCATTTTCAGCAGCAGGTGTTAAAGTCTGAGGGCTGTCCAGGGCAGTATCATCTTCTAAGATAGAAAACTAATTAGTAAGCTTATAATTTGGTATACCTTAAGAAGGATGAAGACAATTAATGCCTCATAGTAACCTTTGAAAGTCATTTAGAGTTGTTAATGAGTCTCTTCATATGGCAGATTTTTGAGGACAAATGGTGAGTCACTCAACTGAATGACCTAAATATTGAAGAGGAGTAGTAGTTTGTATTTTTCAGGAGCTATTACCAATCCTCCTATTTGTAAAGCTTTTTATGTGGTTTCAAAAATTTTATGTAATTGTTTAGAACATGCATGAGAAATTATAATGTCATCCATATAGTGGATGATATATGCATCGGGAATTGTTACTCTAATAGGTTGTTATAGTTTTCCTACAAAATATTGACACATAGTGGGGGAATTAGTCACACACTGTGGGAACCTTGTCCATTGATATTGCTGTAAAGGTTCTTGTTGATTTAAGCTAGGAATGGAAAATGAAAACCTTTCCCTATCTTTGGGATGTATAGATATAGTGTAAAAGCAATCTTGTAAATCTAAAACAATCAAAGGCCATTCTTTAGGAATACATGTAGAAGTAGGCAATCCAGGTTGTAAAGCTCCCATAGTTACCATAGATGCATTTACATTTCTTAAATCTATAAGGAGTCTCCATTTTCTTAATAACAAACACTGGGGAATTCCAAGGAGAAAAGGAAGGTTCTATTTGTTTGTGTTCTAATTGTTCTTGAACTAATTGCTTTAAAGCCTGTAATTTTTCATTATTTAGGGGCCATAATATGAAAATCATAAGGAATATACTCAGCATCATTGCTCCATCCAGCCAAATATTCTTTACAAAAAGGAGAAGCAGGATCATAAGTTGCACAAGCCTTTTTAAAGTATTTTATAAGATTCATATCCAATCCATTGTAAGTATTATTGCTATTCATATTAAACATAACAGGAAACAGCTGTCGCAATTCATGTGGCCATGGGGGGATGGGAATGCAAGCTGCTATTGGAGGGTCATTCTTTCTTTCCAAGCCCTTTTTGGGGCAAATATGTAAATAATGAATTTCCTCTTTAATGTTTCCCCTTTCAGGATGTTCATCCCAGTCCTCATTCTCTGGTAGAGGAGAGTAAAAATCAGCAGTTTCTCTAGGAGAAGTCTTTGCAGTTGCCAGCACTGCAAGCAACAGCAGTTTACTTTCAGTTTCCTCCTGCACACTAAAGCCATGATTAAAGCACCTTTTACTTTCCTTAGTGATTTTTTCCATATCTCCTTCATCTAATTCATATTCATGAAGGGAGGCTACAGTATCTTTTTCTAAATTTTCTTCCCTTCTCTCTCCCCCAAGTATAAGAATTACATTTAACCCGAGCCCACGTTATCCAAAAAGGAACAGGTATCTTTTCTCCCTGTCTGTATGCCTTTTCAACATTTTTATGTGCTTGCTTCCAAACTTCTTCATCTAAGGTACCTTCCTCAGGAAACCAAGGATTATACTCACAAATTACTTCTAAGCAGTCTTTTAACTGCTGTTTGGAAACTCAAGCTCCTCCTCATAATAAAAAAATGATGCATGAGTGAAAGAAAAGGCTGGACTCTGCACTGATTTTGCCCCATCTTGTCTCACTTACCTCCTTCTGTGAGGGTCTCTGCATCACTTTCAAAATTATCCTTCAGGTCCCTGATTCAGAGTGCCAGCTGTTGCTATTTGTTGGCTAAACCTGGGTGACCAGAGCTGTAAAAGAATGGGGGGACTACTGAGTCTCACTCAATAGCTACTTTAATGAAGCATACTACTGCTTTTATAAACTTTTTACACAGAGAACATTTGGTCAAAAAAAGCACGCCAAGTATTATGTGTCAAGGTTACATTAGTACAGGGAAGCACAGTTAAAATTAACTCTTTGTTATGTCTCTTTTAAAATGGGAACAGAGAAGCAGGAGAAGCACACAGTCAGCATACTGTTTTTCTGGATGTCTGGCTTTCTCACAAGGCCATATACCAACTCACACAGGCAAGTTCCCATTGCTGACTCCAACACTACATTATCCAAAAGAAGAATGTAGAAGACCCAAATTAACAAAATCAAAGGTGAAATAGGGGACATCACAACAAACACCCATGAAATTCAAAGGCTCATACAGGAATATTTTGAAAATTTATACTCCAATGAAGTGGAAAATCAAGAAGAAACAGATAAATTTCTTGGTTCAAGTGACCCACAAAAGTTAAATCAGGTAGACATAAACAGCATAAACAGATCTATAACCGGTTATGAGATTGAGAAAGTTATAAAGAAACTCCTGACAAAGAAAAGCCCAGGGTTGAATGGCCTCACTGGTGAGTTCTACCAGACCTAGTTTAATAAACTAGCAAAATATGAAGAATGTATGGAATACACTCAACACATGAATACTGAACAATACACTGAAAAATGATTAGTGGATTATTGAAGAAATAACAGGTGGAAAAAATTCCTAGAATCAAATGAAAATGAAAACAAAATTTTCCAGGATCTTTGAAACATAGCAAAGGCACTACTAGGAGGAAAGTTTATAGCTATGACTGCCTACACTAAGATAAGAGAGGTCTTAAATAAATAACCCTATTACACACCTCAAGCTCTTAAAAAATAAGAACAAGCCAAACACAAACTTAGTAGGTGCAAAGAAATAAAAAACATTGGGGTAGTAATCAATAAAGACAAAAATACAAAGAATAGTGAAATAAATTGGTTCTTTTAAAAGTTAAACAAGATTGACACTCTTATCCAAACTAACTGAAAGAAAAAAGTCCCTATCCAAACGAACAAAATCAGAGATGAAAAGGATGATAGAACAGCAACAACAAATACCAATGCAATTCAGAGAATCATTAGGGAATACTTAGAAACCTATATTTTAACAAACTGGAAAACTAAGAAGTAAATAAATTTCTAGACACACATGCCCTTACTAAATTGACTCAAAAGAATATCAACCACTTAAACAAATCTATGATGAACAATGAATGATTTTGAGGCAGTAATAAGCAGTCTCTCAACAACAGTCCAAGACTGAATAGATTCACTGCTGACTTCTACTAGAACTTTGAAGAATTAACACCAATGATCCTCAAACTATTCCATGAATAGAAGGGAAGGAATGTTTCCAAACTCATTCTATGAAGCCAGTAATACCCTGATACCAAAACCAGATAAGGACACGACAAAAAGAAAATTATAGACCAATTTCTTTGATGAACAGAGATGCAAGAATTCTCAATAAAGTACTTGCAAGCTGAATCCAACAACACAATAAAAATATCATATACCATGATCATGTTGGTTTCATTGCAGGGATGAAAGAGTGGCTCACAATATGTAAATCGTAAACAAAATCAAGGACAAAAATCATATGATCACCTCAATAGATGCAGAAAAAGCCTTGAGAAAATTCAAAAGCCCTTCATGATGAAAGCCTTGAAGAAACAAGGAGTACAGGAATGTACCTGAATTTAATAAAGGCTATATAAAATAAGTCTATACCCAATCTCATACTAAGTGGAGAAAAACTGAAACCATTACCTCTAAAGTCAGGAATGAGAATGATGGAGGGAGTGAATTCAAGTATATTTTATGAATTTTTATAAATGCCACAATGTACACCCACCCAGCACAACAATGAAAATAAATAAATAAATAGAGTCAGGAATTAGAAAAGGGTTTCTACCCTCTCCACTCTTATTCAATATAGCACTTGAATTCTTATCCAAAGTAATAAACCAACAGAAAGAAATATGAATAGAAAATGAAGAAGTCATATTATCCCTATTTGCAGAAGATAATGATCCTATACTTAAAAGACCCTGAAGATCTCAACAAAAATCTCTTAGATCTGATAAACACTTTCAGTAAGCTAGCAGGATACAAAATCAACATACAAAAATAAGCAGCTTTTCTATATATCAAAAACAAACAGGCTAAGAAAGAAATCAGGAAAACATTACCATTCACAATACCCTCAAAAAGGTATCTGAGAACAAACTTAGTGAAGTGAAAGACCTCTACAATGAAAAGTGTAAAACACTGAAAAAAACAATATAAAAAGCTAGAAGATGTAAAGACCTCCCATGTTCCTGGATTAGCAGAAAATGTAGTACATATACACAATTGAGTATTACTCAGCAATTGAAGGAAGCTATTTATCACCCTCCCTCCCTTGATGGAGCAAAATTTTCTCTCTTGCTCCTTGGTTATTACTAGACCTAACTGGGCTTAACTGGACAGCAACTGGAGATTTTAGAAAAGATACAGGATAGACAGACAGAAAGTTGGGGTCCCGTGTGTCGTACACTCGGCTGGAGATGCACAACCCTCATTGCTTCTTTTTCTCTATCCTGATTCTTTAAGGCCTTACTCCTTGCAGTTCTTTAAAACCTTGCTTCTAAAGCTTTCTTTAAAACCTTGCTCAAGACCTCTTTCCTTAGGCTTGCACTGTCCCATATTTGCTCTTAGCTTATCTTTAGTTTAATTAACTTAAAGTCTTTTACCCCCAGGCTTGCACTGTCCCATCTCTCTTTAGCTCTCTCAAAGCCTTGGTGCTCAAACTTGCAAACAGCTGAGCATACAACCTGCATATGCACAACTCTTAAGGTCTCAGTCCTTAGACTCGCACTGTGCACTGTCCATGTTCTCTTTGGCTTTTCTTTAGCTTTAGCTTTCCTAAGGCTTATGTATGAAGTTCTTTCTCAGCTTTGCTTTCTGAAGCCTATGATAGAGTTCTCAGTGCAGACTTTCTATCAACCCCTCTTTAGCATTTTCCCTTCAATAATTCTTTTCCTTTCCAAAATCTTCCCACATCAAAAGACCCAAAAATCCAAAGTAAAGACCCAAAAGCCAAAAGCCCCTCTTCATCCTTCAGGAGTCTTTTATAGCAGCAAACAGGGTGGAGCCATGGGGAGAGGTGTGACATTGTAACAGGAGAAACTTGTGTTCCTGTTTCACTGAACACAACTTACCAGATGCAGCTGTTCTGCCTTTTCCTGTTTTGTGGCCAAGGGCTGTGCCTATCTCGGCCTACAGGTAAAAGCAATTAACTGCATCTCACCTTGCTTGTCTCCAGTTCTCATAGGCTTTAATCCACTCCCCACAAGCAATGAAGAATGAAATGAGGTCATTTGGAGGTAAATGGAGGGAACCTGAGATCATCATATTGAACGAGATAAGCCAAGCTCAAAAAGACACATATCACATGTTTTTGTGACTTTAGACATGAAAAACCTATCATGTTGGCAAAGGGGGAACTGCTTTGAAGACAGGAGGGGTGACAGGGAAGGGAGAGAGTCATGGGGAGTGAATATGAAGTACATTATATATGTGTGTGAAAATAGAATAATGAAACTCACTAAAAACTCAAAGGGGAGATGGGGGCTTAAGAAGGTTAATAGGGTGAATTTGAGCAAAGTACATTATATGCATGTATTTAAGTATCACAGTGTAACTCCTTTGTACAATTAGTTCATGCTACTAAAATAAATTTAAAAATGACAAACTAGGCTGGAAATGTGGCTCAAGTGGTAGAGCATCTGCCTAGCAAGCTGAAAGCCCTAAGTTCAAACCCTAGGACCTCCCCCCCCAAAAAAATTACAAACTGCCCAAAGTATTAGGGATGCTCAAATATTTGATGTTGGAACATATAAGAAATAATAGTAAAAGCTCAAAAGTACATTTAACATTCTATTAAGAAAAGTACATGGACACTGCACACCTTCACTAGAAAATTTTATATATCTTCTTAAGATGATATGATGATTATATATCATCTTAAGATGATGCGATATCTGTAAGTCGAGGCTCCTACCATTAGCACCTGAAATGTAATGTAATTATAGAAATGATTTTGAGGGTTGGGGACATGACTTAAATGGCAGAGCACCTGCTTAGCAAGCACAAGGCCTTGAGTTCAAACCCCAGTACTTAAAAAAAACTCTCCCAAAAACTATAGCCAAAATAGTGTTGAAAAAAGTTGAAAAGCAAATATAGTCTGTTTTCCTTCCATAGGGATTTTTAAAATATTGAGCCATATTATCCAACTGCATATCCAGGTTGGTTGAGGACCCCTTTATGCATACCCTGCAATCCCAGCACTGCCACAAAGAAATTAAAATTGCTGGGTTGGGAAACTGTACTGAAGTCTCTTAGACACAAAAACCTTTAAGGTACTGCTGTCCTGATGGCTGGATGACATTCTTAACAAAAGAAAGAAATCCTCCTGCCATATTTTTTGCTTTCGCCTGGGTTGTTGGTTCACCTGTGCATGAATTTCCAGAGTAAACTATTTACTCTGATCCCTGGTGGGTTTCATTGGTCTATATATATATTCCAAAATGGTAATAGCAGATTCACTTGCATTTGTTCTTAGTGTGGACATATTTTCAGGAGAGAATGTCTTGCTTCAATTATAAGAAATGAGTCATGAAAAACACATATTTAATATAACTTAGGTTTCAGGATTTAGGGGTCAATCCACAGGTGTAGAACTCAAGTTCTTGCATCACCTATATCTCTGAGCTCTTTCTTTCAGGTTACTGTTAGGTAAAGAGCATCAAGTAGGTTACCAAGAACTACAGTAGCCAGTTTGGTCTGAAGGGAGGTGTATTCTTCTCATGCAGGTGTTGTTCTTGGAGTTCCAATTACCACTGACTTGCCTGAACTCTTCCTTATTGTCTGTTTCCTTGAATACCTGTTTCCTTTTCTTCAAACAGTTCAGGCTGTAATCCAACCTTTGTTCCCACTTTTGCCTTACAAGAAAAGATACACTCAGTTTTATGTTTCATTCTTTTCAAATATTCCCACAAAGACTATATCCTGACCACAGACTTCATAGTAAATTAATCTCTGGATGACACACAGACAGTTATTTATATCAACTCCAGTCCTCAGGTCTTTAATGTCTAACTTGGCTATAAAAACTTCCTACTTAAACAGAATTCTATGAGGCTGAATGGGCAATTCTCTAAAAGCAGCTAGTGTATTATGTATGCTCAATAAACTTGCACAGATGTTTTCTTTTTTCTCTATCATTTTGAGGTTTTTTTCTGGAGACAGGTTCACATCATGATTCCACAATCACTACCTTGCCCTGCTAAATTTCAATTCAGATTCATGTGAAGAATTGAACTACTTCTGAGATTCATTTTTCAAAGGAAATATACACTAACTCATAATTCAGGCAAACTCTCAGTTGAATGAACCATTTTATGCTGTCAATATTCTGAGGTACAATTTAGAGATATTTGAACAGCTATAGCAGCAGGAATTGTCAGTGATACCTATTCCTGTCTACCAATAAGTGTGTTAAGAAGAAATAGAAATGGTCTTGTATATAATTGATGAAACAACGAAGCAGTGTTAAAATGAAGCTCAGAGTAGTTGTGATATACTCAACCCATTTTATCAATGTCTTTGTCTCATTTGTAGCCATGCAACTTTCCTAAATGAAATGGAGGAATAATGAATACCTCACTTGCACTTAAGGAAAGATGAGTTATATATGATGCCAAGGCTATGGGAAGATTGCATACTCAGGAGCAGCGAAGTCCAAACATAAGAGACTCAGGAAATGGGAGAACTCAATATATGTAATTATGGTGTACTTTTGTCAAGTCATATGATCTTCTAAATAATTTCATGATCTAAATAATTTTGTTAGTATTAATGATGAACAATTTATTAGGAAGCACATTGAGAACATACTTACATACTTGGAGTTGTGTTAAAGATTACATTTGTTTTTGAGACAGGGTCTCACTGTGTAACTAGGGTTAGCTTGGAACTTGCTATATAATGCAGGCTGGTCTCAAACTCATGATCCCCCTGCCTCTGCTTCCCAAGTCCTGGAATTACAGGTGTGTGTTATCACCATGTTTAGCAAGATTACATTTTCAAAGTTTCAGTGACTATGCCCTCTGCAGGTAAATATGTAGGGTGGATAACAGTCATTTACCCTTAGACTATTTAATTTTAAAAACATGTAGAGACAAGTAGCAAAAGAGGCCCCCAGGATAGGGCAAGGGGTTCTTTAGATCAAAGGAAGGCTTCCTCTAGAAAGAGAAGCTGGAGCTTGGGTTTAAAAATCAAACGGGAATGTGAGCACATTCTTGCTGAGTCTAAATCTTTATTGCCCTCAAACCAATTTCTTTATATGTGCAGTTTTCTGTAAGATGTCAATTAATGATAGAAATGTCCCACCAGATCGTTGTTCCAGATTTATTTGCATCTATTAAGAGCAGATTTACTTGTATTTGTTCTTCAGTGTGCACATAATTTCAGGAGAGAATGTTTTGATTCCATAATAAAAAATAAATCATGAAAAACACATATTAAATATAACTTAGGTTTCACAATTAAGGGGTCAATACACAGGTATAGAATTCAAGTTCTTGCACCACCTAGTATCTTTGTGCTCTTTCTTTCAGGGTATTGTTAGGTAAAGAAGAGGATCAAGGAAGTCATCAAGAACTACAGTAGCCAGTATGGTCTGAAGGGAGGTGTATTCTTCTCATGCAGGTGTTGTTCTTGGAGTTCCAATTACCACTGACTTGCCTGAACTCTTCCTTATTGTCTGTTTCCTTGGATACCTGTTTCCTTTTCTTCAAATGGTTCAGCCTGTGAGCCAACCTCTGTTCCCACTTCAGTCTTACAAGAAGATGTACACTCAGTTTTGTGTTTAGCTCTTTTCAATATTTCCACAGAGACTATATCCTGACCACAGACTTCACAGTCAATTAATCTCTGGATGACACAAGCCAGTTATTTAACATCTCCAGTCCTCAGATGTTTAATGTCTAAGTTGACTGAGCAGTTTTCTACAAATAGCTAGTGTAATACATATGCTCAATAAATTTGCACAGATGTTTTCTTGTTTTCTCTATCTTTTTGGCTTTTTTTTTTACTAAAGACAGGTTCACATCATGATTTCACAGTCACTACCTTGCCCTACTAAACTGCAATTTGGGATGCATGTGAAGAACATTGGGTACCCTACTTCTGAGATACATTTATCAAAGGAAATATACATAAACTCAATTCAGGCAAACTCACAAAGCTAGAAGAATATCATTTGTGAATATAGCCAAGGAGAACATGATAGTGATAAATTCCTGGTTTTTCATTCTCATCCTTACTAAGGAATATAAAGATGAATCATCTCTGTGAATGAACCATTTTATGCTGTCAATATTTTGAAGCAGAATTTGAAGATATTTAAGCAGCTATGGAAGCAGGAAGTGGCAGTGATACCTATTCCTGAGCACTAATAAGTCTGTTAAGAAGTAGAAATTCTTTTCTTACTTATATTTGATGATACACAATGAAGCAGTGGTGCAATGAAGCTCAGAGTAGTCATGATATACTCAACCTATTTTATCAATTCCTTGTCTAATTATTAGCCCTGCAATTTTCCTAAAAGAAATGGAGGTCAAGACATAATAAATACTTCACTTGCATTTATGTACAGATGAATTTTTTTCTCAATCAGCTCTTACCTGGAGAGATTCAAAGTTCACATTTTTTGAGTTCTCTGGGTGATCAGAGGTAGGGCAGGACCTGCTCAGTCAGCAGTATCAGTAGGTACTGACAAGGAGGATGGTGTAGGTATGGGTCAAGGTAGCTGATTCTTCCTATGCATCTATTTGACATGGGTTTTGATTCACCTTTCAGCCCATCTAGGAAAATGAAGGCTTGTGCATTGAGCTCTCTAGGGAGCTTTCCTTGGAAGTATTTTTGGTACAGGTCACTGAAGAGTTTTATTCCAGGTAACATTAACTAAGAGTTCCCAGCATCTCCCTTGGGTTATTTTAGGGAAGGTGATAAAAAATAATTCCTGAGGGGCCATAAACATGCCAATGGTGAGAAAATGATAATAGTATCTACAGAAGAGGGTGACAATGCGGGAGACTTAGATGACTATAGAATGACAGTTCATAAAGTGCAATATGAAGGACATATTAGATTTCAGAAGGAGAGGCGTTTGTCAGGTGGGCAGAATGTTTTGAGATATATCTGCAAAAATATATGTGTTATGCCAGGTGTTGTGGTGCATGCCTGTAATTGCAGTGCTCAAGGGTTGAGGTGAGAGGATTATGAGTTCAAGGCCAACCTGGGCTATACTGCAAGACCCTGCCTGAAAACAAACACACTAACACCAAATATATACGTATGTGTGTATGTATGCATATATTAAAAGTATATTATATATATGTTTTGTAAAAATATATATATATACATATATCTTATTGATCCATTCTTGCTACACAGTTTGTACCTTGATGTTTTTCTAAGTAAAGACCTCTTGCGTAAATATGAATGCAAAAATAAATGCATGCAAAATAGGTCTATTAAATTTTTCTATGTGAAGAAGTTCATGTAACCAAAATCCTGATCAAGAAGAGAGCATGAACAACAACTTAGGTGTCTCTAATGCTATCTTATAATCAATACATCTCCAAGAGTAACTGCTGACCTGATCATCAAGTCCATAGTTATCAGTATATCCTCACTTGATATTTGCCTCTGCTTTATTTGACTTGTATTTGATATGTAAACTTTATCCAGGATGTTGCATTAATTTCTTTTCTTTTAGTGGTACTGGGTTGCAAACACAGGACCTCAAGCTAGCTGTGCAGGTGCTCTGTAACTTAAGCCACACCCCAGCCTTTTTTTGTTTTAGTTATTTTTCAAGTAGGGTCTCCTGTTTTTGGCCAAGATGGCCTCAGACAGTGATCCTCTTATCTATGGCCTCCCATGAAGCTTATATCACAGGCACATGCCACCATGTTTGCCTTGGTGGTGGCGGAGATGGAGTCTTGCTATCTTTTTGCCTGGGCTGGTCTCAAAATGTGATCTTCCCAATATCTGCCTTCAAGTAGTTTGGATGACAGGAGTGAGCTACTGTACCCTGCCTGTTTTATATCTTTCTAATGTGTATTTTTACTTATTTCCAATATAGAGTCTTTGTTATTGTTGAGTACCCTAGTATGACACACATCCATTAATTTATTCACTCTTTTTAAAAATAATTTTCAATTTACAACTAAACTTTTATTGAATTTATTGTGTATAGCATGATGTTTTTACTTATGTATATATTGTGAAATGACCAAACTAGACAATGAACCTGTGAATTACATCACATTGTGTTTGCTTGTGCTGACAACACTTTACATCTCCTCCCTTAGCAGTTTTAAAGGCATAAAATATTGTTAATTTTAGGCATCATGTTGTACAATTAGTTCTCTTCAGTTTATTCCTCCTCTCCAACTGAAAACTTGTATCCTTTAACCAATATCCAACCAGACCAACCAACAAACTCAGACCATGGTAACCATTATTGTACTCTTTACTTCTATAAGATCAACTTAAAAACAATATCTCACACATGAGTGAGATAATGTGTTATTTCTGTGTCTGGCTTAGTTTGTTTAAAATGATATCATCCAAATTCATCTGTTTCTGAAAAGACAGGATTTCCTATTTTTGTTGTTGAATAAAGTTTCATTGTGTTTGCATTGTATATTTACTTATCCATTCATCCATTCATGTATACTCAGAATGATTCTGCATCTTGGCAATAAACATGGCTATGAAAATATCTCTTCAACATGTTGACTTCATTTTCAGGAGATACTCAGAAGTAGGATTACTAGCTCTATGGTAATTATATTTTTATAATTTTGTGGAATCTTCATAATGTTTTCTGTAATGATTAAACTGATTTGTATTCCCACAAACAGTTTGCAACATCCCCTTTTACTACACATCCTAAATACACTTATTATCTCTATATTCTTATACATACGTTGGTAGACATCTATTTATATACAAAACATATTGTATCCAACCTTTCCTATAGAAATATAATCTATGAAAAAGCATTTTAAAATTCTGCTTCATTTGAACCTAGGAATAATTTCATATAATAAAATATAAAAATAAACATGAAAAAACAAAGTAATAAAACTAGAAATCTTCCTTATTTTTGTAGATACACATTATGCTTCTTTGTGGCTGTAGTATTATTTGCATTAGTTTTTTTCACTGGATAGATTTTTGAGTTTTTCTCAATTTCTACTTTCTTACTATCATATTGAATTGAGTATGCTGTACACAGGTTATTTTCTAATATTCAAGTGTATCTGTAGGATAAATATTCAGATCTGAGTTGTGAAGTCAAGAAGCACATCTTAGCACTTTTAATCAGTATCATAAATTTTCCCTCCTAGTGGATGTATAATTTTACCTTATGATTGCACACATATATTCTTGTCATTTTGATTAGTGAGAAATGGTGCATTAATGAAGTTTTTTTTAAAATTTTTACTGTAAATGATGGCGGAAAACCAGTAGTGAGGAGGATTCTCTGATGACATTTTGGGGGGAGGACCCATAAGTCTGAGGGGTATCGTGGCATGTACTTTGATTAGAGAGGAAAGTGGTACATTGAAGCAACAGAATTATGCAGTGTGGTTTGAAGAATGAGACACAGAAGACGAGAATAAGAAGCTGGTGTTGGTGATAAAGGGAATAGATATTATTTGAAGTTCACCACAGCACTCTAAAATGTTTCACCTGGAGAAGGGATGAGTGTAAGCAGTATGTTTAAAATGTACAGCAATGTTTGGAAAATAAACTCTAGAAAATGACTGTGATTTGCTACAGAGATTTTATCTTAACTCTCTTGTTGTCTAAATGGGAGAATATCTATTAAAATATTTCCCAGGATTATTTCCTGCACAGAACACACACACGCACACACACACAAACACACACACATACCTGACTCCAGTATTATGTCTTTTACCATCATATTTCATTTTCCTTTTTCTAGATTTCAGAAGACTTGTATAATTTGTGAAGAAGCCCAAAAAAGAGGAGTGATAAAAATCTCACTTTTCATTCTTTTCACAGTAACACCAAGGTTATTTTCTAGGTCTGGAGGATGAGAGTAGTACTTTTCTTTAATTTTTATTTTTTAATTCATTTATTCATGTGTGAAAACACTGTTTGGGCCATTGCCCCCTACCCCCTGCCTCCTCCCTCTCTCCCCGACCCCCTCACTTCCAGGCAGAACCTGTTCTGCCCTTATCTCTAATTTTGTTGAAGAGAAAACATAAGCAATAATAAGGAAGACAAAGCATTTTTGCTAGTTGAGATGAGGATAGCAGAGAGATTCCTAGCATTGAATTCATGTACAGATGTGTTACATCCCTTTTTGAAGACTATTTAATTGACAAAAGAAGATTGCATATATTCAAGGTATACAACCTGATGATTTGATAAATATGTATAATGTGTGATGACTCCACAGTCACATTAATTGATGCATCTAACATCGCCTGATATTATTTGAGTGTGATTTGTACCCAAAACATTCATGTGTGGGAAACCTGGTTTCTGAGCCACAGTGATAGGACACGATGCTGGGATTTTTATGAAGTAGGGGAAATTAGTTAAGTCATTGGGGACCCAACTTGAAATGGACTAAGGTTGTTCTCAAGGGACCTGAGATAGTTGTCATGAAGGGTGTTATAAAAGTGTGAGACTGGCCTTTTCCCACACTCTGGGTTCTTGTCTCACTGCATGATCTCACCCTCTCATGTGAATCTGCCTTTGTGATACTCTCTACCAAACGATCCTTATTGGAGATGACTTAATGCTATCCCCATACCCTTTAACCTCTATAAATGTGAGCTAAATAAACCATTTTCTCTTATAAAATACCAAGATTCTGTTGCTTTGCTATGATAAAAAATACACAAATATATCACCCATACTATACAGTAGCAGTTTTTCATCTTACTTAAATTTTGTACCCTTTGATCCATTTCCCCCATCCACCCCAAATCCCCATAGTAAATATTGTTGTACTTTCAGCTTCTATGATTTTGACCTCTTTTTTCTTTTGGCAGTACTGGGTTTAAACTCAGGACCTTGAGCTTGCCCAGTACTCTACCATTTGAGCCACACCTCCAGCTCTTTGTTTTAGTTTTTTCAGATTAGGTGTCCAGCTCTTTGCCTGGTCTGGCCTTAGACTATGTTCCTCCTCGCTATGCCTTCCATGTGGTTACAAGCATGTGCCACCATGCCCAGCTTGTACTTTGAGATAGGGCTTCATTACCTTCTGCTTGGGTTGGACTTGAGCCATGAGCTTCCCATCTCTGCTTCCCAAGTGACTAGCATTACAGGCATTTTTGACTTTTTAGAAGATTCTAAGAGAACTTTTAATAGCTAAATATTTCTGAAATGTAGCAATCCTCCCTCATTCTATTATTTTTAAAGAGTGATTTCTGACTGGTGACTTCTTGGAATCTATTGACATTAAATATGTATGACTGTTCCCAACTAAATATGGTTAATTCAGAAGAGCAACAAAAATAAAGGTATAGGAGAAAGAAAAGAGAAGAGAATATACTAAGAGAGATTGTAATGATGTGAGACAGCTTGCTATACTGTAAAGTCACCTGACTGTCCACAGGGTTTCATTAGACTCCTCATCTTCTCATTCCATCTCATTGCCATCAGTCTCAGCCTGATCTAGCTAGCATAAAGATACTTACATTTTTATGTTTAGCTTTTAATTACCCAGTTTAATATACAACTGACATGTCAATAATAAAAATGGAGATAGATGGCTTTGACTATTGTACCAGGTACTAGAGACTGAAGGACATGGTTGTCTCTTTTGTTAAGCATTTTGCAAACCACTTGTGTGTGAGAATTTGGAAATGGGTCCTGTGCTTCTTGAAAAGCACAAAAAAGAGAATTATAGACCAATATCTTTAATGAATATGGATGCAAAGATTCACAACAAAATTCCAGCAAACAGAATTTAACAACACATCAAAAAGGCCAAACACCATGACCAAGTCTGTTTCAATCCAGGGATGCAGGGTTGTTCACTAAAAATAAATCCATAAACATAATACAGCACATAAACAGAAGCAAGGACAAAAGCCACATGATCCTCTCAATTGGTGCAGAAAAAGCCTTTAACAAAAGCCAACAACCTTTCATGATGAAAACGCTGAAGAAACTTGGAATAGAAGGAAAGTTCCTCAACATAATAGAGGTTAAATATGACAAACCTAGAGCCAACATCATATTAAATGGAAAACAACTGAAACCGTTCCACTTATGGTCTGCAATGAGACAGGGCTGTCTGCTTTCTGCACTCCTATTCAATATAGTTTTGGAATTCCTAACTAGAGCAGGAAGACAAGTGGAAGAAATAAAAGGGATTCAAATAGGGAAGAAAGATGTCAAATTATCCCTATTTGCAGATGACATGACCTAATAGACCCCCAAAACTGTATCAAAAAACTACTAGAAGTCATAAACAGTTTCAGCCAAGTGTCAGGATTCAAAATTAACATACAGAAGTCAATAGCTTTCAATATGCCAACAACACACAGACTGAGAAAGAAATCAGGGAAATAATCCCACTTACAATAGCCTCAAAAACAATAAAGTACCTTGGAATAAATTTATTGAAAGAAACAAAAGACCTTTTTAATGAAAACTGTAAAGCACTGAAGAGAGAAATTGAAGAAGACATCAGCGATGGAAATATCTTCCATACCTGTGGATCTGTAGAATCAACATTGTAAAAATGACCATACTACTCAAAGCAATCTATATGTTCAACTCAATTCCTATCAAAATTCCAATGACATTCTGCACAGAAATAGAAAAACAATCATGAAATACATGTGGAAACACAAAAGACCTAGAATAGCAAAAGCAGTTCTGAGCAAAAAGTCCAATGCTGGAAGCATCACATCACCTGACTTCAAACTATACTACAGAGCCATAACAATAAAAACAGCATGGGATTGACACAAAAACAGACAAGAAGACCAATGGATCAGAATAGAACATCCAGACACAAGCCCATGCTTCTACAGACAACTGATCTTCGACAAAGGAGCCCAAAACACATGATGGAGAAAGGACAGCATCTTCAATAAATGCTGCAGGGAAAACTGGATATCCACATGTAGAAGAATGAAACTAGATCCCTGTCTTTCACCCTGTACCAAAATCAACTCAAAGTGGATCAAAGACCTTAATATAAGGCCTGAAGCTTTGAAACAATGGCAAGAAGCAGTAGGAAATACACTGGAACAGATAGGTATAGGGAACGACTTTCTAAACAGAACTCAAAAGACTCACCATCTAAAAGAAACAATGAACAAATGAAACCGCATCAAACTAAAGAGCTTATGAACAGCAAAGGAAACAGTCACTAGACTCAAGAGATAGCCCAATAGAATGGAAGAAAATCTTTGCCAGGAGCTTATCTCATAAGGGACTAACAGCTAGAATCTACAGGGAGCTCAAAAATCTCAGCCTCCAGAGAATCAACACCCCAATGGAGAAATGGGCACATGAGTTAAACAGGGAATTCTCAAATGGAAAGTAAATACAAGGAGAAGTGTTCAACTTCCCAGCTTATAAAAGAGATGCAAATTGAAACAACATTTAAACTTCATTCACCCCAGTTAGAATGGCCATAATCAAGGATAATAACAACAAAAATGCTTGTGAGGATGTGGTGAAAAAGGAACACTTATACACTGCTGGTGGGAATGCAAATTAGTACAACCACTATAGAAAGCAGTATGGTGATTCCTCAAAAACTAGAGCTATAATTGCCATATGATCCAGTAATACTGCTCCTGAGCATCTATGCAAAAGAAATTAAGACAGGATACAGTAGAGACGCCTGTACACTTATTTTAATCGCAGCACTATTCACAATAGCCAAACTCTGGAGAAAATCCAGATGCCCTATAACTGATGAGTGGACCATGAAATTGTTGTATATATGCACAAAGGAGTATCACTTAGCCACAAGAAATAATGACATGGGGTTTGAAGGTAAATGGATGCAACTGGAAGACATGATGTTCAGTGAAGTTAGCCTGGATAGAAACACAAAAGACATGTTTTCTCTCATACATGGAAGATTGATCCAAAGATAAACATATTCACAAAAACAAGCATGATCATATACAAACTCAGGTGTAGAACATGTTTCTATCAGTGGAACAGGTCTATGGAACTTGGGAAAAGAGGGAACAGAAAAGAGAATGATAGAGCATCAGTAGTAAAGTGGTAAGGGAGAGTATTTGAAGGGATTTAACAGACCAAAATAAAGCACACCCACAATGGGCATACATTGAGACAACCCTTTGAATATTAATAATGAAAACCCAGACTATTAAATAGGCACAGTTTGTGTGGGGCAGGGTGAGGGAGTACTGGAGGGAGGGAAGAGGGTGAAGGAAGGAGATTAAGGTGACAGTATATGGGGATGGACTTCATATACCTAGATGAAAGGGAGCTAAAAAACCTCTGGCAAGTGCTTTAAGTGGGGTGGGGGGGAGGGCTGAGGGGGAGAGATGATGGGAGTGATGTAAATAATGTACAATATAATTATATTCAGAATTGTTACTACAAATCCCCCCCAGATAATGAATTATCCTAATAAACATTTATAATAAAAAAATAAAAGCATGCAGAGACAAGTAGCAAAATATGCCCCCGGACAGGGTGAGGGGTTCCTATAAAAATTTTGGATCAAAGAAAGGCTTTCTTTAGGAAGAGAGGCTGCAGTTTGGGTTTATAAATCAAAGGGGAAGGTGAACCTTTCCTTGCTGAGTCTAGATCTTTATTTTCCTTGACCTAATTTCCTTAAATGTGCAGTTTTCTATAACATGTCAACCAATGATAGAAATGTTTCAGCAGATCATTGTTGGTTTCATTGGTCTATACATATGTTTCTAAATGGTAATGGCAGATTTATTTGCATTTGTTCTTAGTGTAAGTATAATTTCAGGAGAGAATGTATTGCTTCCATTATAAGAAATAAATCATGAAAAACACGTATCAAATGTATCTTAGATTTCAGAAGTTAGGGGTCAATCCACAGGTGTAGAACTCAAGTTCTTGCATCACCCAATATCTCTATGCTCATTCTTTCAGGGTATTGTTAGGTAAAGAAGAGATCAAGTAGGTCATCAAGAACTACAGTAGCCTAGTATGGTCTGAGGGGAGATTTATTCTTCTCATGGAGGTGTTGTTCTTGGAGTCCAATTACTGCTGACTTGGCTGAACTCTTCCCTATTGTCTATTTCCTTTGATATCCTGTTTCTGTTTCTTGAAACTACTCAGCCTGTGTTCCAAACTCTATTCCCATTTCAACCTTACAAAGATATACACTTAGTTTTATGTTTTCTTTTTTCAAATATTACAAAGACTATACCCTAAGTACAGCCTTCACGATAAATTGATCTCTGGATGACACAGCCAGTTATGTAACAACTCCAGTCCTTAGGACTCATAATTCAGGCAAACTCAGAAAGTTAGAACAATTTCATTTGTGAATATAGCCAAGGAGAGCATGATAGTGAAAAACTCCTGATTTTTCTTTCTCATCCTTACTAAGGAATATAAAGATGAATCATCTCAGTTGAATGAACCATTTTATGCTGTCAATATTCTGAGGTACAATTTAGAGATATTTGAACAGCTATAGCAGCAGGAATTGTCAGTGATACCTATTCCTGTCTACCAATAAGTGTGTTAAGAAGAAATAGAAATGGTCTTGTATATAATTGATGAAACAACGAAGCAGTGTTAAAATGAAGCTCAGAGTAGTTGTGATATACTCAACCCATTTTATCAATGTCTTTGTTTCATTTGTAGCCATGCAACTTTCTTAAACAAAATGGAGGAATAATGAATACCTCACTTGCACTTAAGGAAAGATGAGTTTTTGTCTCAATTAATCAGCTCTCACCTGTAGCACCAAGGTTCTTTTTTTACATCCAAAGATCTCTGGGTGATCAGAGGGAGAGCAGGACCTGCTCAGTCAGGAGGATCAGTAGGTCTTAGTGAGGAGGAGGCTGTAGATATGGTTGAAGTTAGCTGATTCCTCCTGCATGACTAATAGACATGGACATTGATTCACCTTTCAGCCGACCTGGGAAAATGAAGGCATTTGCTTTGAGCTCACTAGGAAGCTTTCCTTGGAAGTATTTTTGGTACCTGTCACTGGAGAATTTTATTACAGGTACCATTAACTAAGAATTCCCAGCATCTCTCTTGAGTTATTTTAGGGAAAGTGATAAAGAATAATTCCTGAGCAAAAATGCCAGTTGCTGAGAAAATCATAATAGTATCCACAGAAGAGGGTGACAATGTGGGGGATTTAGATGATTACAGAAAGACAGTTCATGAGTATAATGTGAAGGGCATGTTAGATTTCAGAAGGGAAGGTGTCTGGGAGATGTGTGGAGTGTTTTGAGATACAAGTAGAAATATACATGTGTTAGGGCAGTCAAGGAGGTGTATACCTGTAACTGCAGTGCCTAGGTTGAGATGAAAGGATTATGAGTTCAAGGCCAGCCTGGGATAAACTTCAAGAACCTGTTTCAAAATAAATAAACAAACACTAAATACATATGTATGTATGTACATATGTATATATACCACATGTTCAAGTTATACTATATATACATCTTATATATATATGTATAGGGTATATAATATGTATTATATATATATATATAATATGTTATTGATCCTTTCTTAGCTGTCTCTACAAAGTTTGTGCTTTGGCTTTTTTCTAAGTAAAGATTTCTTGTGGAAATGTACATAAAAAATCAGTGCACACAAAACAAAAGTCTAAATGCTATGAAATTTTTCTATGTGAAGATGTTCATGTAACCAAATTTTTGATCAAGGACAGAGCATGAACAACTTAGGTGTCTGTCATACTTTCATTTTTTTTCTTTTATTATTCTTATGTGCATACAAGACTTGGGTCATTTCTCCCCCCTGCCCCCACCTCCTCCCTTACCACCCACTCTGCCCCCTCCCTCTCCCGCCCACCCCCTCAATACCCAGCAGAAACTATTTTGCCCTTATTTCTAATTTTGTTGTAGAGAGAGTATAAGCAATAATAGGAAGGAACAGGGGTTTTTTCCGGTTGAGATAAGGATAGCTATACAGGGAGTTGACTCACATTAATTTCCTGTGCATGTGTGTTACTTTCTAGGTTAATTCTTTTTGATCTCACCTTTTCTCTAGTTCCTGGTCCCCTTCTCCTATTGGCCTCAGTTGCTTTTAAGGTATCTGCTTTAGTTTCTCTGCGTTAAGGGCAACAAATGCTAGCTAATTTTTTAGGTGTCTTACCTATCCTCACCCCTCCCTTGTGTGCTCTCGCTTTTATCATGTGCTCAAAGTCCAATCCCATTGTTGTGTTTGTCCTTGGTCTAATGTCCACATATGAGGGAGAACATACGATTTTTGGTCTTTTGGGCCAGGCTAACCTCACTCAGAATGATGTTCTCCAATTCCATCCATTTACCAGCTAATGATAACATTTCGTTCATCTTCATGGCTGCATAAAATTCCATTGTGTATAGATACCACATTTTCTTAATCCATTCATCAGTGGTGGGGCATCTTGGCTATTTCCATAACTTGGCTATTGTGAATAGTGCTGCAATAAACATGGGTGTGCAGGTGCCTCTGGAGTAACCTGTGTCACAGTCTTTTGGGTATATCCCCAAGAGTGGTATTGCTGGATCAAATGGTAGACCAATGTTTAGCTTTTTAAGTAGCCTCCAAATTTTTTTTCCAGAGTGGTTGTACTAGTTCACATTTCCACCAACAGTGTAAGAGGGTTCCTTTTTCCCCGCATCCTCACCAACACCTGTTGTTGGTGATGTTGCTGATGATGGCTATTTTCACAGGGGTGAAGTGGAATCTTAGTGTGGTTTTAATTTGCATTTCCTTTATTGCTAGAGACGGTGAGCATTTTTTCATGTGTTTTTTGGCCAGATGAATTTCTTCTTTTGAGAAAGTTCAGTTTAGTTCACTTGCCCATTTCTTTAGTGGTTCATTAGTTTTGGGAGAATTTAGTTTTTTAAGTTCCCTGTATATTCTGGTTATCAGTCCTTTGTCTGATGTATAGTTGGCAAATATTTTCTCCCACTCTGTGGTTGTTCTCTTTAGTTTACAGACCATTTCTTTTGACGAACAGAAGCTTTTTAGTTTTATGAGGTCCCATTTATCTATGCTGTCTTTTAAGTGCTGTGCTGCTGGGGTTTCGTTCAGAAAGTTCTTATCTATACCTACTAACTCCAGAGTATTTCCTACTCTTTCCTGTATCAACTTTAGAGTCTGTGGTCTGTTATTAAGATCCTTGACCCATTTTGAGTTAATATTGGTATGGGGTGATATACATGGATCTACTTTCAGTTTTTTGCATACTGCTAACCAGTTTTCCCAGCAGTTTTTGTTGAAGAGGCTGCTATTTCTCCATCGTATATTTTTAGCTCCTTTGCCAAAGACAAGTTGGTTATAGTTGTGTGGCTTCATATCTGCGTCCTCTATTCTGTTCCACTGGTCTTCATGTCTGTTTTTGTACCAGTACCATGCTATTTTTATTGTTATTGCTTTATAATATAGTTTGAAGTCAGGTATTGTGATACCTCCTGCATTGTTCTTTTGACTGAGTATTGCCTTTACTATTCATGGCCTCTTGTGTTTCCATATAAATTTAATGGTAGATTTTTCAATCTCTAATGAATGTCATTGGAATTTTGATGGGAATTGCATTAAACATGTAGATTACTTTAGGGAGTATCGACATTTTTACTATGTTGATTCTACCAATCCATGAGCATGGGAGATCTCTCCACTTTCTATAGTCTTCCTCAATCTCTTTCTCCAGAAGTGTATAGTTTTCCTTGTAGAGGTCTTTCACATTTTTTGTTAGGTTTACACCTAGGTATTTGATTTTTTTTGAGGCTATTGTAAATGGAATTGTTTTCATATATTCTTTCAGTTTGTTCATTATTAGTGTATAGAAATGCTAATGATTTTTCTATGTTGATTTTATATCCTGCTACCTTGCTGTAGCTATTGATGGTGTATAGGAGATTCTGAGTAGAGTTTTTTGGGTCTTTAAGGTATAGGATCATGTCTTCTGAAAATAGGGATATTTTGACAGTTTCTTTACTTATTTGTATTCCTTTTATTTCTTCTTCTTGCGTAATTGCTCTGGCTAGGAATTCCAGAACTATGTTGAATAGGAGTGGAGATAGTGGGCATCCTTTTCTGGTTCCTGATTTTAGAGGGAATGGTTTCAGTTTTTCTCCATTAAGTATAATGCTGGCTGTAGGTTTGTCATATATAGCTTTTATAATGTTGAGATACTTTCCTTCTATTCCTAGTTTTCTTAGAGCTTTTATCATGAAATGGTATTGAATCTTATCAAAGGCTTTTTCTGCATGTATTGAGATGATCAAGTGGTTTTTGTTTTTGCTTCTGTTAATGTGGTTTATTACATTTATTGATTTTCATATGTTGAACCACCCCTGCATCCCTGGGATGAAGCTTACTTGGTCGTGGTGAATAATCTTTTTGATGTGTTGTTGAATTCGGTTTGCCATTATTTTATTGAGGATTTTTGCATCAATGTTCATTAAGGAGATTGGCCTATAGTTCTCCTTTTTGGAGGTGGCTTTGCCTGGTTTTGGGATAAGTGTAATACTGGCTTCATAAAATGTGTTTGGCAGTTGTCCTTCCCTTTCTATTTCATGGAACAGTTTAAGGAGGGTTGGTATCAGTTCTTCTTTAAAGGTCTGATAGAATTCAGCAGAGAATCCATCAGGTCCTGGACTTTTGTTTTTGGGGAGACTCTTGATTGCTGCTTCAATTTCATTTTGTGTTATAGGTCTATTCAGGTGATTAATTTCCTCTGGTTCAGTTTTGGATGATCATATGTATCTAGAAATCTGTCCACTTCTTTAAGATTTTCAAATTTATTTGAATATAGGTTCTCAAAGTAGTCTCTGATGATTTCCTGGACTTCCATGGTGTTTGCTGTTATGTCCTCTTTTGCATTCCTGATTCTACTAATTTGGGTTTTTTCTCTCCTCATTTTAGTCAGGTTTGCCAGGGGTCTATCGATCTTGTTTATTTTTTCAAAGAACCAACTTTTTGTTTCATTATTTCTTTGTATTTTTTTTGGTTTCTATTTCATTGATT
The DNA here is from genome assembly GCF_047511655.1 of Castor canadensis. Taxonomy (NCBI): domain Eukaryota; kingdom Metazoa; phylum Chordata; class Mammalia; order Rodentia; family Castoridae; genus Castor; species Castor canadensis. The sequence goes on along the minus strand of NC_133400.1, from coordinate 47,369,298 downwards.
TCAACTCTTATTTTTATTATTTCTCTCCTTCTATTTGTTTTGGGATTTGCTTGTTCTTGTTTTTCTAGGAGTTTGAGATGTATCATTAGATCATTGATTTGGGATCTTTCAGTCTTTTTAACATATGCACTCATGGGTATAAACTTTCCTCTTAGGACTGCCTTAGCTGTGTCCCATAGGTTCCACTAGGTTGTGTTTTTATTTTCATTGACTTCCAGGAATTTTTTATTTCATCGATGATCCATTCTTCATTAAGTAATGAGTTATTTAGTTTCCAGCTGTTTGCAGGTTTTTTGTCTCTACTTTTTTTGTTGAGCTCTACTTTTACTGCATTGTGATCAGATAGTATGCATGGCATAATTTCTGTTTTCTTATATTTGCTGAGACTTGCTTTGTGCCCTGGGATATGATCTATTTTTGAGAAGGTTCCATGGCTGCTGAGAAGAATGTATATTGTGTAGAGGTTGGATGAAATGTTCTGTAGACATCAACTAGGTCCATTTGATCTATTTTAGATCTTGGATTTCTTTATTGACTTTTTGTTTGGATGACCTTTCTATTGATGATGATGGCGTGTTAAAAGTCTCCCACAACCACTGTGTTCGTGTTTATATATGCTTTTAGGTCTTTCAGGGTATGTTTGATGAAATTGAGTTTGTTGACATTGGGTGCATACAGGTTGATAATTATTATTTCCTTTTGGTCTATTTCCCCTTTTATTAGTATGGAATGTCCTTTATCTCATTTGATCAATGTAGGTTTGAAATGTACTTTGTCATTGATAAGTATTGTTACTCCTGCCTGTTTTTGGGGGCCATTGGCTTGGTAAATCTTCTTCTAGCCTTTCACCCTAAGCCTATGCTTATTTCTGTCAGTGAGATGGGTCTCCTGTAAGCAACAAATTGTTGGATCTTCCTTTTTAATCCATTTTGTCAAGCGGTACCTTTTGATGGTTGATTTAAGTCCATTAACATTAAGCGTTAGTACTGATAGGTGTGTGGTGATTCCTGTCATTTAGTTGTCTTAGTTGTTTGAAGGTTTGATTGTGTGTACCTAAGTTGAGGTTACTCTCTACTGTCTTGCTTTTTCTTTTCCTGCGGTTTGGTGCTGCCTCTCTTTTCATGGTTAAGTTGGGTTTCACTTTCTGTGTGCAGAATTCCTTGCAGAATCTTTTGTAGTGTTGGCTTTGTGGTCACATATTGTTTTAGTTTCTGCTTATCATGGAAGACTTTTATTGCTCCATCTATTTTGAATGATAGTTTTGCTGGGTAGAGTAATCTAGGGTTGAAGTTATTTTCAATCATGCCTGGAAGATCTCACACCACGCTCTTCTTGCTTTTAATGTTTCTGTTGAGAAGTCTGCTGTGATTTTGATGGGTTTATCTTTGTATGTTATTTGTTTTTTCTCTCTTACAGCCTTCAATATTCTTTCCTTAGTTTCTGAACTTGTTGTTTTAATGATGTTATGTCGTGGAGTAGTTCTATTTTGATCTGGCCTGTTTGGTGTCCTGGAGGCCTCTTGCATCTGTATGGGAATATCTTTCTCTAGATTTGGGAAATTTTCCATTATTATTTTGTTGAATACATTACACATTCCCTTCGCTTGGACCTCTTCTCCTTCTTTGATGCCCATGATTCTCAAGTTTGGTCTTTTGATGGAGTCAGTGAGTTCTTGCATTTTCTTTTCACAGGTCTTGAGTTGTTTAATTAATAGTTATTTGTTTTTTTCCTTTAATTACCATTTCATCTTCAAGTTCTGAGATTCTGTCTTCTGTTTGTTCTATTCTGCTGGATTGGCCTTCTGTTTTGTTTTGCAGTTCTGTTTCATTCTTTTTTCTGAGGTTTTCCATATCCTGGCTGTTTTCCTCTTTAATGTTGTCTATTTTTGCCCTGAGTTCATTTATCTGTTTATTGATCATATTCTCTGTTTCACTTTGGTGTTTATACAGTGCCTCTATGGTTTCCTTTATTTCTTCTTTTCCTTTTTCAAATTCTCTATTTGTGTTGTCTTGGAATTTCTTGAGTGTCTCCTGTACATTTTGGTTGACCCTATCCAGTATCATCTCTATAAAATTCTTATTGAGTATCTTTAATATATCTTCTTTTAAATTATTCTTGTGGGCTTCATTGGGTCCTTTGGCATAGTTTATCTTCATTTTGTTGGAGTCTGGATCTGAGTATCTGTTTTCTTCATTCCCCTCTGGTTCCTGTACTAATTTTTTGCTGTGGGGAAACTGGTTTCCCTGTTTTTTCTGTCTTCCCGTCATTGTCTTTGGTGTTGTTACTGTCCCTGTACTGTGTGGAATTAAGTATTTTCTAGCTTATAATAATAACAATGGTAACATTTAGAATGGAATGGTGAGCTGAGATGGAAAGCAAGAAGTTAAAGAAAAGGGGAAAACAAATATACAGACAAGAGGGAGAAAGCAGAACAAGGTATCAGATAAGAGAGTTTCAAAGGTATAAACAGGGAGTGTTAGTGTACTAATCGACAGTAAGCTGAAGAGACATTAGAGAGACAGAGAGAGGATTGAAAATCAAGAATAAAAAAAAAGATAAGAATAAAAATAAAAAATAAGTAAATGAAAGAAATATCTATATATAAAAATGAATTAAAGTAAAATGGAAAATAGAAAATTAAAAAAAAAAAACCCAAAAAACCAAAAAACCTCCAAGTTCAAATGCAATGAAATTTCAGTCTTAATAATTTGGGTGTCTGTCTCAGTCTCCAATCCTGGACATGTTGCCTCAGATGTTGTTCTGTTGTTCTCTCATCAAAGGGGATGCATAAAGTCGAACAAAACTACACACACACACACACACACACACACACAAACCCCACCAAGTGTCCATGTTCAAATGCAATACATTTTCAGTAAGTTTTTCAGCATGCAGGCGTAATTTGGTTGTTCTCCCATCAAAGGTGGGAGAAAAAGAAAAAAAAGAGTCTGGGGACAGTTCTGAGAATGGTATCTGCAGCTGTGGCTTGCCTGCCCACTGCTGTCAGCCTTCTGTTGCTGGCGGCATTATTTATGCAGATCTCTGGGGTGAGCTTAGCACTCACCTGGTCCCAAAGTCTTTGTTTGCTCAGAGTTCTCCTGTGCGGGAGCCTCTGCTACAAGCTTTCCCCTTTCCAAGCACACTGGGAAAGGTGACACTGCACCCACATTGTCAGGCCTGCGTGTTTATTTACAGTTCATGTGGGAGGTGGGTCTTCCCCCCTCTCCTGTGGAGTTTTCCTCCCACTGCCATTTTTACAAGCTTTCCTGATCCTGATTACTGGGCGGTGCTGCTGCTCCTGCCAGCTGCCATGTTTGTTTACAGTTCACGTGGGAAGTGGGTCTTCCCTCCTCTCCTGTGGAGTTTTCCTCCTTCTGCCACTCTCACAAGCTTTCCCACTCCTGGTTGCTGGGCGCGTGCCCCTGCTCCCACCAGAGCCTCTCCAGCCCGCCTGGCTTGTTTATTTACAGTCCCGGGAAGGATTCCCTTTCCCCAATCTTGGCACTCAGGGTGCCCCATCCTCTTTCCCGTGTGTCTTTATTGTTCTTATTGCTTATTACTCAGTTTCTCTTTTTTCCCTGGGTGGAGGTCAGTCTGTCCAGGGGGCTATACTGCTCTTGCCCAGGATTGTCTGTGGGAGTACTGTGGTACCATGAAGCTCACCTGGTCCACGTCTTCCAAAGTCATCTGGGCGTGGCGACTGGTGTTCTGGGGGCCCTCCTGGTTTCTCTGTTTAACGTGAAGTGGAGATTCTCTGCGTCAGCTGGAGGTGTGGGGGGGTCAAAGTTATGCCTCTTCTCAGTGATTATGCCTGCAAAGTGTGTCTCCAGCATCTCTCCAAGATTTCACTATAGGAGGCTCACTTTCTGCTTCCTCCCTCTAGCTGCCATCTTGGAATCCTCTGTCATACTTTCTTATAATCCATGTGTCTCCAAGAGTACCTGCTGACCTGGCCATCAAGTCCATAGTTACCACTGTATCCTCAGTTGATGTTTGTATCTGGCTTCTTTGACTTACATTTTGTATGTAAGTTTTATCCAGGTTGTTGCATATATTTCTTTTCTTTTGGTGGAACTGGCTTCCAAACACAGGACCTCAAGCTTGCTAGGCAGGTGCTCTGCCACTTAATCCATACCTCATCTCTTTTTGCTTTAGTTATTTTCCAGGTAGTGGCTCTTGATTTTGGTCAGGATGGCCTCAGACAGACATCCTCTTACCTATGGCTTCCCATGAAGTTTGTGTCACAGGCATGTGCCTCAAGTTTGGTTTATTTGTGGAGATGGAGTCTTGCTATCTTTTTGCCTGGGCTGGTCTCAAAATGTGATCTTCCCAATGTATGCCTTTCAATAAGCTTGGATTACAGGAGTGAGCTACTGTATCCTGCCTGTTTTATATATTTCTAATGTGTGTTTTATGTATTTCCAACATAGATTGTTAGTTTTTAATATTCCAGTATGACACATATCCATTAATTTATTCACTCTTTTTTAGCAATTTTTAATTTGTAGCTAAACTTTTATTGAATTCATTGTGCACAACATGATGCTTTGAAGTATGTATATATTGTGAAATTACCAAACTAGACAATAGACCTGTGAATTACATCACATTGTGTTCGTTTTGTGCTGACAACACTTTATGTCTACTCCCTTAGCAGTTTTAACAATACAAAGTATTGTTAATTTTAAGCCTCATGTTGTAGTATTAGATCTTTTCAGTTTATTCCTCCTTTCTACCTGAAAATCTGTATTCTTTTACTAATGTCTAACCAGACCCACCAACAGACTCAGACCATGGTAACCTTCATAATACTCCTTACTTGTAAAAGATCAACTTAAAAATATATCTCACACATGGGTGAGATAATGTGATATTTCTGTGTCTGGCTTAGTTTGCTTAATATGATATCTTGCAAATTCACCTGTTTCTGCCAAAGATAGGATTTCCTATTTTTTGGTGGCCGAATAAAATTTTCGTTGTGTTTGTATAGTACATTTACTTATGCATTCATCCATTAATGTGTACTTAGAATGATTCTGCATCTTGGCTATGGTGGCAACAAACATGGGTATAAAGATATCTCTTCAACATGTTGATTTCATTGTGGGCGGACACTCAGAAGCAAGATTACTTGTTCTGTGATTGTTATATTTTTACAATATTGAGGGATCTTCATAATGTTTTCTGTAACCTATACTGATTTATATTCCCACAAACATTGTGCAAGTCCTCCCTTTCTTCCATGTCCTCAATATACTTGTTATCTGTTTTCTTGTAAGTATAAAATTATAACTATATTTTATATTATAATATATAGTTACATATTATATTTTATATATTATATTTTTATATGTAATAATATATATAATATATGTTATAAATATCTAATCATTCCTACAGACGTATAATCTATGAGACAGTGTATTTTTAAAATTCTGCTTTATTCAAACCTGGTAATACATTTTAGGAATAATTGCATTTAATAAAATATAAAAATAAGCATGAAAATCATAGTAAAAAATCCTAGAAACTTTATTATTTTTATAGATGCACATTATTTTTCTTTGTGGCCATAGTATTATTTGTATTATCAGTTTTTTTCACTGGCTAGATCTTTGAGTTTTTTCCCAATTTCTACTTTCTTGCCAATAATATTGTACTGTACATAGGTTATTTTCTAATATTCTAGTGTACCTATAGGATAAATTCCCTGGTATAGAGTTGTGAAGTCAAGAGGCACATGTTAGCACCGTTGATCAGTATCATAAATTTTCCCTCCTTAGTGATTGTATAATTTTACCTTTGCAATAACAGTGCATAAACCCAGAACATGCTCAAAAAAGGTAATAAATGCTAACATATATTCTTGTCATTTTGATTATTGAGAATGGTGCATTAATGGAGATTTATTTTAATTGTTACCATAAATCATGGTGGAAAAACAGAGAGTAGTGAGGAAGATTCTGTAATGACATTTTTGGGGAGGACTCAGAAATCCAAAGGATATTGTGGCATATATTTGAGTAGGGAGGAAGGTGGTGTACTGAAGCAATAGAATTATCCAGTGTGGTTGTCAGTAATGAAGTGGATATTATTTGAAGTTCATTAGAGAACCCTGAAATATTTCACCAGGAGGAGGGATGAGTATAAGCAGTATGTTTAAAGGTTACAGTGATGTTTGGAAAATAAACTCTAAAAATGACTGATTTACTACAGAGATTTTATCCTAACTCTCATGTTGTTGTAATGAGAGAATATATATTATAATATTCACCAGGATTATTTCTTTCCCACATTTCAAGTAATAAACGCACACACACTCTCTCTCTGACACACACACATACACCAGACTCCAGTATTATGATTTTACTTTCATATTTTATTTTCCACTTTCTAGATTTCATGAGATTTATATGATTTGTGAAGAAGCTCAAAAAAGCAGAGAGATAAAAAATGCCACTATTCATTCTTTTCACAGTAAGGTTATTTTCTAGTTTAGAGGGCTGAGAGTAGTACATTTTAAGACTATTTAATTGACAAATAAAGATTGCATATATTCAAGGTACACAGCCTGATGATTTGATATATATGTATAATGTATAGTGACCACCATAGTCACATTAATTGATGCATCCAACATCACCTGCTATTATTTGGGTGTGGTTTGTTCCTCAAAGTTTCACATGTAGGAAACCCTACCCCCTGGGCCTGTTGATAGGAAGTGATGCTGAAATTTTTAAGAGGTGGGGACTAGAGAGTGTTAGTTAAGTCACTGGGGACCATGTCCAGACATGGACTAAGGTTGTTCTCAAGGGAACCTTTGTTAGTCGTCATGAGGATGTTACAAAAGAGTGAGCTTGGCCTTTCCCAACACTGGCTTCTTGTCATACCATGTGATCTCACCTTCTCTCATGTATACCTGCCACTGTGACACTCTCTACCAAGAGATCCTTATCAGAGATGACGTAATACTAGCCCCATGCCTTTTAACCTCTATAACTGTGAGCTAAATAAAACTTTTCCCCTAATAAAATACCAACTTCAGTTGTTTTGCTATGCTAACAAAAAATAGAAAAATATACCACCCATACTATGCAGTAGAAGTTTTTCATCTTTCTTAAATTTTGTACCTTTTGATCTATCTCCCCCATCCACCCCAAATTGCCTGGTAAATACTGTTCTACTCTCAACTTCTATGATTTTGACTTCTATTTTGTTTGGGGCAGTATTTTGGTTTAAACTCAGGACCTTAAGCTTGCCTAGTACTCTACCATTTGAGCCAAACCTCCAGGTCTTTGTTTTAGTTGTTTCAGATTGGATGTCCAGCTCTTTTGCCTGATCTGACCTTGGACAGTGATCTATGCCTCCCATGTAGCTGTGGTTTCAAGCATGTGCTACGCTGCCCAGTTTGTTCTTTGAGATAGGGATTCATTAACTTTTGCTTGGGTTGGCCTTGAGTCAAGATCCTCCCATCTCTACCTACCAAGTGGCTAGAAATGTAGGCATTTTTGGTTTTTTAAAAGAGTTTGCATAGAACTTTAATTTGAGCTAAGTATTTCTGAAATGTGTAAATACTCTTTCATTCTACAATGTTATTTATTTATTTATTATTGTTTATAGATTTATTCATACGTGTATACATTGTTTGGGTCACCTCTCTGCCAGTCATCCACCCCCAACCCCTCACCACCACCCCTCTTGCTTCCAGGCAGAACCTTTTCTGTCCTTTTCTCCAACATTGTTGAAGAGAAAATGTAAGAGATAATAGGAAAGACATAGCATTTTAGCTAGTTTGAGATAAAGATAGCTATACAGAGAGATTCATATCATTGCTTCCATACACTTGTGTATTACAACCCACATTGGTTCATCTCTACCTGACCTCTTCACTACTTCCCGGTCACCTTCCCATACTGGCCTTTGCCAGTTTAAGTTATTTTATTCACTCCTCTACAGTGGGCATATCAACCACTGTCACATTTCAGGTTTCCTTCCATTTCCCTATTCTTCCTGTATGTGTTTGCTCCTTAGTGTGTGACCCATGTTCAATAATAATACTGCATTTGTTTTAGGTCTGTAATTCACATATGAAGGAGAACATATGATTTTTGGCCTTCTGAGCCTGGATAAATTTGCTTAAGTTGATGTTCTTCAGTTCCATCTTTTTACTTGCGAATGACAAAATTTCTTTCTTCTTTGTGGCTGAGTAAAACTCCATTGTGTATAAATACCACATTTTCTTAATCCATTTATTGGTAGTGGGGCATCTTTGCTGTTTCCATAGCCTGGATATTGTGAATAGTACTGGAATAAATATGGGTGTGCAGGTGCTTTTGGAATGACCTGAGATGCTTTCCTTTGGGTATATCCCTAGGAGTGGGATTGCTGGATCATATGACAGATCTATGTTTAGTTTTTTAAAAGGCCTGCAGGTTGTTTTCCAAAGTGGTTGTACTAGCTTACATCTTTGCCAGCAGTGTATGAGGGTTCCTTTTTCCCTGGTGCACCCTCGCCAACATTGGTTGTTGTTGTTGGTTTTCGATGATGGTTATTCTAACAGGAGCGAGGTGGAATTTTAGTGTGCTTTTGATTTGCATTTCATTTGTGGCCAGGGATGTGAACATTTTTTCATGTGCTTTTTGGCCATTTGGATTTCTTCCTTTGAAAAAGTTCTTTTTAGTTCAGTTGCCCACTTCTTTCACTGATTTTGGGGGAGTTTAGTTTTTTGAGCTCCCTGTATATTCTGTTTGGTGTTTAGCAAGCGAATATTTTCTCCCACTCTGTGGATGGTGTCTTCAGTTTACAGACCATTTCTTTTGTTACTCAGAAGCTTTTTAATTTCATGTAATCCCATTTGTCCATCATTTCTCTTAGTTGCTGATCTGCTGGAGTTCTATTGAGTAAGTTCTTGCCTATACCTATTGCTTTCAGAGTATTACCTGCTCTCTTCCTTACTAGTTTCAGAGTTTCATGTCTGATATTAAGATCCTTGATCCATTTTGAGGTGATACTAATACAGTGTGATAGGCATGGATCTAATTTCAGTTTTCTGCAGGCAGATAACTACTTTTTCCAGCAACATTTGTTGAAGAGGTTGTCTTTTCTCCATCTTGTGTTTTTGGCACCTTTGTCAAAAATAAGGTGGGTATATCTGTGTGGATTCATATACGGGTCCTCTATTGTGTTCTTAATATCTGCTTTTGTTCCAGAACCATGCTGTTTTTATTGTTATGGCTCTGTAATATAGTTTGAAGTCAGGTATTGTGATACCTCCAGTATTGCTCTTTTTGGTGATTAATGCCTTGGTTATCTGCAGTCTCTTGAGTTTCCAAATGAAATTTAGGGTAGATTTTTCAATCTCTGTGATGAAATGTCATTGGGATTTTGATGGGAATTGTATTGATCATGTAGATTGCTTTTGAAAGAATTGCCATTTTTATTATGTTTGTACTACTCATCCATGAGTACAGGAGATCTTTCCACCTTCTGTAGTCTTCCTTGAACTATTTCATCAGTGGTTTATAGCTATCCTTGTAGAGGTTATTCACATCCTTAGTTTAGTTTACTCCTAGGTATTTGATTGCTTTTGAGGTTATTGTAGATGGAATTGTTTTGATTTTTTTCAATTTTTCATTGTTGGTATAGAGAAAGGCTACTGATTTTGTAAGTTGATTTTGTATCCTGCTACATTGCTGAAGTTGTTTATGGTGTGTAAGTGTTTTTGGGTAAAGATTTTGGGTCTTGAAGTGTAAAATCATGTCATCTACAAATAGGGATATTTTGAAAATTTTTTAACTATTTGTATTTCCTTTATTACTTTTTCCTGCCTTATTGGTCTGGCTAGGAATTCCAGGACTATGTTGAATAGGAGTGGGGAGAGTGGAAATCCTTGTCTCATTCCTGACTTTAGGGGACATGGTTTCAGTTTTTCTCTATTAAGTATGATGTGGGCTACAGTTTCTCATATATAGCCTTTATAATGTTGCTGTACATTCCTTCTATTCCAAGTTTTCTTAAAGCTTTTATCATGAAGTGGTGTTGAATCTAATCAAAGGCTTTTTCTGCATCTACTGAGATGATCACGTGTTTTTGTCCTTGTTTGTATTAATGTGCTGTATTACATTTATAGATTTGTTGAACCACCCCTGCATGTCTTGGATGAAGCTGACTTGGTCGTGGTGAATGATCTTTATGATGTGTTGTTGAATTGGATTTGACATTATTTTATTGAGGAATTTTGTATCGATGTTAATTAGGGAGATTGGCTTCTATTTCTCCTTTTTGTCTCATTTTGGAATGAGTATAATACTGGCTTCATAGAATGAGTTAGGCAGTGTTCTATCCGTTTATATGTTGTGGAAACTTTTAAGGAGAGTTGGTATTAGTTTTTCTTTAAAGGTTTGATAGAATTCAGCTAAAATCCATCCAGTCATTTCAGGTTCTAGATATGTTTAGGTGGTTAATATCCACTTGCTTCAGTTTTGAATGGTCATAAGTATCTAGAAATTTAGCCAGTTTTCAAGATATTCAAACTTATTGGAATATAGGTTCTCAAAGTAATCTCTGATGATTCCCTGGATTTCCTTGATGTTTGTTGCTATCTTTCTTTTTGGGTTTCTGATTTTATTGATTTGGGTATTTTTCCCTCCTCATTTTAGTCAGATTTTCCAGGGGTCTGTCAATCTTGTTTATTTTTTCAAAGAACCAGCTTTTTGTTTTGTTGGTTCTTTGTATTTTTTTGTCTCTATTTCATTATTTTTGGCCCTTATTTTTATCATTTCTTTCTTTCTGCCTGTTTTGGGTTTTCCTTGATTTTGTTTTTCTAGGAGTCAAATAAATGACCTAATACTACACCTTTTAATATATACACTCATGGCTGTAAACTTTCCTCTTAGGACTGCCTTTGCTGTGTCCCACAGATTCTGGTAGGTCATATTTTCATTTTCATTAACTTCCAGGAATCTTTTAATTTCCTCTTTTATTTCATCAGTGACCCACTGATCATGTGTTGTTCAGCTTCCAATTGTTTGCATATTTTCTGCTGTTATTTTTGTTGTTGAGTTCTAGTTTTAATGAGTTGTGATCAGACAGAGTGCATGAGATTATTTCTATTTTCTTGTATTTGCTGAGGCTTGCTTTGTGCCCTAAGATATGATCAATTTTGGAGAAAGTTCTATGGGCTGCTGAGAAGAATGTATATTGTGTGGATGTTGGATGCAATATTCTGTAGACATCAGCTAGGTCCATTTGATCTATGGTGTGATTTAGTTCTAGAATTTCTGTATTGATTTTTTGTTTGGATGACCTATCTATTGGTGATAGAAGGGTATTAAAGTCTCACACTATCACTGTGTTTGAGTCTATATGTGCTTTAAAGTATGTTTGATGAAATTGGGTGCACTGACATTGGGTGCATACATGTTGATAATTGTTATTTCCTTTTGGTGTATTTCCCCTTTTATTAGTATGATGTGTCCTCCATTATCTCATTTGATCAATGTAAGGTTAAAACCTACTTTGTCTAATATAAATATTGCTATTCCTGCCTGTTTTCAGGGGCCTTTGGCTTGATAAATCTTCCAGCCTTTCACCCTAAGCCAGTGTTTGTTTCTGTCAATGAGATCAGTCTCTCGTAAACAACAGATTGTTATAGCTTCCTTTTTAATCCAGTTTGCAAAATGGTGTCTTTTGATGGGGGAGTTGAGTCTGTTGACATTCAGTGTTAGTAATAATAGGGATGGGGTGATTCCTGCCATTTATTCCTTTTGTTATTTAAGGATTTGATGGTGTGTAGCTGAATCAATCTTTTTCTCTGATTCTTTGTCTTCTCCTGTCCACTTATGGTTTTGTTTGCTTTCATCTTCTGTGTGCAGAATATCTTGGAGAGTCTTTTGTAGTGGTGGATTGGTGGTTATATATTGTTTTAGTTTCTGCTTATCTTGGAGAATTTTTATTGCTTCATCTGTGTTGAATGATACTTTTGCTGGGTAGAATATCCTAAGGTTGAAGTTATTTTCTTTCAGTGCCCAGAATCCCTCACTCCATGCTCTTCTTGCTTTTAAGGTACCTGTTGAGAAATATGCTGTAATTTTGATGGGTTTACCTTTATATGTGATTTGTTTTTTCTCTCTTACGGCCTTCAATATTCTTTCTCTATTCTGTATGGTAGTTGTTTTAATGATAATATGTTGTGGGGTAGTTTTATTTTGGTCAAGTCTGTTTGGTGTCCTGGAGGCTTCCTTTATTTGAATAGGCATAACTTTCTTGAGATTTGGGAAATAGTCTGTTATTATATTATTGAGTATATTATGAATCCCTTTTGCTTGGCCCTCTTCTCCTTTTTCAATGCTATGATTCTCAAGTTTGTTCTTTTGATGGAGTTGGTGAGTTCTTGTATATTACTTTCACAGTCTTTGATTTGTTTGACTAACAGTTCTTAAGTTTTTGCTTTAATTTCTAATTTATCTTCAAGTTCTGAGATTCTGTCTTCCACTTATTCTGGTCTGTTAGAGTGGCCTTCCACTGTGTCTTGCATTTCTGTTTGATTCTTTTTTTCAGAGGCTTTCCATATCATGGTTCACTTCCTCTTTAATATTTTCTATTTTCAACTTCAATTCATTTATCTCTCTATTTATATTGTTCTCCGTTTCACTTTGGTGTTTATTTAGGTCTTGTATGAGTTCATTTATTTGTTTCTGTGTCTTCTCATATTTTTTATTTTTGGTTTTTTGAAATTTCTTGAGTGCAACTTGTACATTTTGGTTAAATGTACGTAGTATCTACTCCATGAAGTTCTCAGTGATTACTTGCATGATTTCTTCTTTGAGGTAGTTTTTGTGGGCATCAATTGGTTCCTTGTTGTCATTTATCTTTGTTTTTTTTGGAGTCAGGAACTGGGTATCTGTTTTTTTTTCATTTCCCTCTGAATCCTGTATTAAATTATTTTTTTGAAGAGAGTGGTTTCCATCCCTTTTTATTCTTTCATCACTCCACTTGGTACTGTGCAACTATGTTCTTGACAGGCAAATTGGTGGTTTTAGTCACCTGTTTTCTTGCCCTTGATTTTTTTTGAGGTTTTTATTTTATTTTTTAAAATTTTTATTATTATTCATATGTGCATACAATGCTTGGGTCATTTCTCCCCCGTGTCCCCACCCTCTCCCTTATCACCCACTCTGCCCCCTCCCTCTTCCCCCCTACTCCTTCAATACCCAGCAGAAACTATTTTGCCCTTATCTCTAATTTTGTTGAAGAGAGAGTATAAGCAATAATAGGAAGGAACAAGAGTTTTTGCTAGTTGAGATAAGGATAGCCATACAGGGAGTTGACTCACATTAATTTCCTGTGCATGTGTGTTACCTTCTAGGTTAATTCTTTTTGATCTAACCTTTTCTCTAGTTCCTGGTCCTCTTCTCCTATTGGCCTCAGTTGCTTTTAAGGTATCTGCTTTAGATTCTCTGCATTGAGGGCAACAAATGCTAGCTAATTTTTTAGGTGTCTTCCACCTCCCTTGTGTACTCTCACTTTTATCATGTGCTCAAAGTACAATCCCATTGCTGTGTTTGCCCTTGATCTAATGACCGCATATGAGGGAGAACATATGATTTTTGGTCTTTTGGGCCAGGCTAACCTCGCTCAGAATGATGTTCTCCAATTCCATCCATTTACCAGCAAATGATAACATTTCATTCTTCTTCATGGCTGCATAAAATTCCACTGTGTATAGATACCACATTTTCTTGATCCATTCGTCAGTAGTGAGGCATCTTGGCTGTTTCCATAACTTGGCTGTTGTGAATAGTGCTGCAATAAACATGGGTGTGCAGGTGCCTCTGGAGTAACCTGTGTCACAGTCTTTTGGATATATCCCCAAGAGTAGCATTGCTGGATCAAATGGTAGATCAATGTCTAGCTTTTTAAGTAGCCTCCAAATTTTTTTCCAGAGTGGTTGTACTAGTTTACATTCCCACCAACAGTGTAAGAGGGTTCCTTTTTCCCCGCATCCTCACCAACATCTGTTGTTGGTGGTGTTGCTAATGATGGCTATTCTAACAGGGGTGAGGTGGAATCTTAGTGTAGTTTTAATTTGCATTTTCTTTGTTGCTAGTGATGGGTGAGCATTTTTTCATTTATGTTTTTGCCATTTGAACTTCTTTTGAGAAAGTTCTGTTTAGTTCACTTGCCCATTTCTTTATTGGTTCATTAGTTTTGGGAGAATTTAGTTTTTAAGTTCCCTATATATTGTGGTTATCAGTCCTTTGTCTGATGTGTACCTGGCAAATATTTCCTCCCACTCTGTGGGTGTTCTCTTCAGTTTAGAGACCATTTCTTTTGATGAACAGAAGCTTTTTAGTTTTATGAGGTCCCATTTATCTATGCTATTTCTTAGTTGCTGTGCTGCTGGGGTTCCGTTGAGAAAGTTCTTATCTATACCTACTAACTCCAAAGTATTTCCTACTCTTTCCTGTATCAACTTTAGAGTTTATGGTCTGATACTAAGATCCTTGATGCATTTTGAGTTAATATTGGTATAGGGTGATATACATGGATCTAGTTTCAGTTTTTGTAGACTGCTAACCAGTTTTCCCAGCAGTTTTTGTTGAAGAGGCTGTCTTTTCTCCATCGTGTATTTTTAGCTCCTTTGTCAAAGACAAGTTGGTTATACTTATGTGGCTTCATATCTGTGTCCTCTATTCTGTTCCACTGGTCTTCATGTCTGTTTTTGTGCCAGTACCATGCTGTTTTTATTGTTATTACTTTGTAAAATAGTTTGAAGTCAGGTATCGTGATACCGCCAGCATTGCTCTTTTGACTGAGTATTGCCTTTACTATTCGTGGCCTCTTGTGTTTCCATATAAATTTAATGGCAGATTTTCTGATCTCTTTAATGAATGCATTGAAATTTTAATGGGAATTGCATTAAACATGTAGATTACTTTAGGGAGTATTGACATTTTTACTATGTTGATTCTACCAATCCATGAGTATGGGAGATCTCTCCACTTTCTATAGTCTACCTCAATCTCTTTCTTCAGAAGTTTATAGTTTTCCTTGTAGAGGTTGTTCACATCTTTCGTTAGGTTTACACCTCGGTATTTGATTTTTTTGAGGCTATTGTAAATGGAATTGTTTTCATATATTCTTTCAGTTTGTTCATTATTAGTGTATAGAAATGCTAATGATTTTTCTATGTTGATTTTATATCCTGCTACCTTGCTGTAGCTATTGATGGTGTCTAGAAGCTTCTGAGTAGAGTTTTTTGGGTCTTTAAGGTATAGGATCATGTCATCTGCAAATAGGGATGTTTTGACAGTTTCTTTACCTATTTGTATTCCTTTTATTCCTTCTTCTTGCCTAATTGCTCTGGCTAGGAATTCCAGAACTATGTTGAATAGGAGTGGAGATAGTGGGCATCCTTGTCTGGTTCCTGATTTTAGAGGGAATGGTTTCAGTTTTTCTCCATTAAGTATAATGCTGGCTGTAGGTTTGTCATATATAGCCTTTATAATGTTGAGGTACTTTCCTTGTATTCCTAGTTTTCTTAGAGCTTTTATCCTGAAATGATGTTGGATCTTATCAAAGGCTTTTTCTGCATCTATTGAGATGATCAAGTGGTTTTTGTCTTTGCTTCTGTTAATGTGGTTTATTACATTTATTGATTTTCGTATGTTGAACCACCCCTGCATCCCTGGGATGAAGCCTACTTGGTCGTGGTGAATAATCTTTTTGATATGTTGTTGAATTCGGTTTGCCATTATTTTGTTGATGATTTTTGCATCAATGTTCATTAAGGAGATTGGCCTTAATGTTCTTCTTTTTGGAGGTGTCTTTGCCTGGTTTTGGGATAAGGGTAATACTGACCTTATAAAATATGTTTGGCAGTTTTCCTTCCCTTTCTATTTCATGGAACAGTTTAAGGAGGGTTTTTCAAAGAATCAACTTTTTGTTTCATTAATTCTTTGTATGGTTTTTTAAATTTCACCTCTTATTTTTATTATTTCTCTCCTTCTGTTTATTTTGGGATTTGCTTGTTCTTGTTTTTCTAGGAGTTTGAGATGTATCATTAGGTCATTGATTTGGGATCTTTCAGTCTTTTTAATATATGCACTCATGGCTATAAACTGTCCTCTCAGGACTGCCTTTGCTGTGTCTCATAGGTTCCGGTAGGTTGTGCTTTTATTTTCATTGATTTCCAGAAACTTTTTAATTTCCACTTTTATTTCATCAATGATCCATTATTCATTAAGTAATGATTTATTCAGTTTCCAGCTGTTTGCCTGTTTTTTGTCCTTACTTGTTGTTGAGTTCTACTTTTACTGCATTGTGATCAGATAATATGCACAGTATAATTTCTATTTTCTTATATTTGGTGAGGCTGGCTTTTTGCACTAGCATATGATCTATTTTGGAGAAGGTTCCATGGGCTGCTGAGAAGAATGTATATTGTGTAGAAGTTGGATGAAATGTTCTGTAGACATCAAGTAGGTCCATTTGATCTATTATATATTTTAGATCTTGTATTTCTTTATTGATTTTTTGTTTCTCTGACCTATCCATTGATGATAATGGGGTGTTAAAGTCTCCCACAACCACTGTTTTGGTGTTAATATATGCTTTTAGGTCTTTCAGGGTATGTTTGATGAAATTGGGTGCATTGATATTGGGTGCATACAGATTGATGATTATTTTTTCCTTTTGGTCTATTTCCCCTTTTATTAGTATGGAATGTCCTTCTTTATCTCGTTTGATCAATGTAGGTTTGAAATCTACTTTGTCAGAGATAAGTATTGCTACTCTTGCCTGTTTCTGGGGGCAAGTGACTTGGTTAATCTTCTTCCAACCTTTCATCCGAAGCCTATGCTTATTTCGGTCAGTTAGATGGGTCTCCTGTAAGCAACAAATTGTTGGATCTTCCTTTTTAATCCATTTTGTCAAGTGGTGCCTTTTGATGGGTGAATTAAATCTGTTAACATTAAGTGTTAGTACTGATAGCTATGTGGTGATTCCTGTCATTCAGTTGTCTTAGTTGTTTGAAGGTTTGATTGTGTGTACCTAAGTTGAGGTTACTCTCTACTGTCTTGCTTTTTCTTTTCCTGTGGCTTGGTGCTGCCTGTCTTTTCATGGTTAAGTTGGGTTTCACTTTCTGTGTGCAGAATTCCTTGCAGAATCTTTTGTAGTGTTGGCTTTGTGGTCACATATTGTTTTAGTTTCTGCTTATTATGGAAGACTTTTATTGCTCCATCTATTTTGAATGATAGTTTTGCTAGGTAGAGTATCCTGGGGCTGAAGTTATTTTCATTCAGTGCCCAGAAGTTCTCACCCCATGCTCTTCTTGCTTTTAATGTTTCTGTTGAGAAGTCTGCTGTGATTTTGATGGGTTTATCTTTGTATGTTATTTGTTTTTTCTCTCTTACAGCCTTCAATATTCTTTCCCTAGTTTCTGCACTTGTTGTTTTAATGATGATATGTCGCGTGGTTGTTCTATTTTGATCTGGCCTGTTTGGTGTCCTGGAGTCCTCTTGCATCTGTATGGGACTATCTTTCTCTAGATTTGGGAAATTTTCCATTATTATTTTGTTGAGTATATTACACATTCCTTTTTCTTACACCTCTTCTCCTTCTTTGATGCCCATGATTCTCAAGTTTGGTCTTTTTGATGGAATCAGTGAGTTCTTGCATGTTCTATTCAAAGGTCTTGAGTTGTTTAATTAATAGTTTGTCAGTTTTTCCTTTAATTACCATTTTATCTTTGAGTTCTGAGTTTCTGTCTTCTATTTGCTCTATTCTGCTGGATTGGCCTTCCGTTTTGTTTTGCAATTCTGTTTTGTTCTTTTTTCTGAGGTTTTCCATATCCTGGGTCGTTTCCTGTTTAATGTTGTCTATTTTTGTCCTAAGTTCATTTATCTCTTTAGTAATTGTATTCTGTTTCACTTTGGTGTTTATACAGTGCTTCAATGGTTTCCTGTATTTCTTCTTTTGCTTTTTCAAATTCTCTATTTTCGTTTGCTTGGAATTTCTTGAGTGTCTCCTTTACAATTTGGTTGTTCATATCCAGTATCATCTCTATAAAATTCTCATTAAGTACCTGTAGTATGTCTTCTTTTAGATTATTCTTGTTGGCTTCATTGGGTCTTTGGCATAGTTTATCTTCATTGTATTGGAGTCCGAATCTGAGTATCTGTTTTCTTCATTTCCCTCTGACTCCTGTACTAATTTTTTCTGTGGGGAAACTGGTTTCACTGTTTTTTCTGTCTTCCTGTCATTGCCCTTGCTGTTATTATTGTCCCTGTACTGTGTGCAATTAAGTATTTGTGGCTTGTAATAATAGCACTACTGATATTTAGAATGGAAGTGTGAGAGGGGATGGAAAACAAAGAAGTTAAAGGAAAAGGGAAAAACAAATAAGGAAGAAAAAAATGAATAAAACTAAGAAACAAACAAAAAAGGTTTCAAAGATATAAACAGGGAGAGACAGTGTATTAATGAACTGTAAGCTGAAAGGGCATTAGAGAGACAGAGAGAGGATTAAAAATAAAAAATAAAAAGAATAAAGATAAGAGTAAAAATAAAAAGTAAAAAATAAGTAAATGAAAGGAAAAAATATGTATATAAAAATAAAATAAAATAATACGAAATAAAAAATAGAAAATTAAAAAAAAAACCTTCAAGTTCAAATTGCAATGAAGTTTCAGTCTTAATAATTTTGATGTCCGTCCCTCCAATCCTGGAGATGGTGCCTCAGATGTTGTTCTGTAGTTGTCTCATAAAAGGTTAAACATAAAGTAGAACAAAACTGCACACACAAAAAAACCCACCAACTGTCCCAGGTTCAAATGCAATACAGTTTCAGTAAGTTTTTCAGTATGCAGATGTAGTTCGGTTGTTGTCTCATCAAAGGTAGGGAGAGTAAAAAAAAGAGTCTGGAGACAGTTCTGTGATTGGTTATCTGAGGCTGTGGCTTGCCTGCCCATTGCTGTCAGCCTGCTGTAGCTGGAGGCCTTATTTATGCAGATCTCTGGGGTGAGCTTAGCACTCACCTGGCCCTGCAGGTTTTGTTTACTCAGAGTTCTCCTGTACGTGAGCCACTGCTACAAGCTTTCCCCTTTCCAAGTGCACTGTGGGAGGTGACACTGCACCTGCTTTCTCAGGCCTGCGTGTTTATTTACAGTTCACGTGGGAAGTGGGTCTTCCCCTCTCTCCTGTGGAGTTTTCCTCCCACTGCTGCTTTTACAAGCTTTCCTACTCCTGATTGCTGGGCATATGCTGATGCTTCTGCTGGCCGGTGTGTTTGTTTACAGCTCACCTGACAGGTGGGTCTTCCCCTCTCTCCTGTGGAGGTTTCCTCCCCCCACCACTCTCACAAGCTTTCCTGCTCCTGGTTGCTGGGCACATGCCCCAGCTCCCGCCGGAGCCTCTCCAGCCAGTCCCGGCTTGTTTATTTACAGTTCCAGGAAGGATTCCCCTCCCCCACTCTTTGGCACTCAGGGTGCCCCACCCTCTTTGCTACGTGTCCTTATTGTTCTTATTGCTTATTACTCAGTTTCTCTTTTTTCCCTGGGTGGGTGTTGGTCTGTCCAGAGGGCTATGCTGATCTGGCCCAAGGTTGTCTGTGGAAGTACTGCGTGTGACTTAGCTCACCTGTCCACATCTTCCCAAGCCATCTGGGCATGGGCAACTGGTGGCAGCCCGGGGGCCCTCCTGGTTTCTCCATTCAATGTGAAATGGAGATTCTCTGCGCAGGCTGGAGGTGTGGAGGGGTCAAAGTTTTGCCTCTTCTTGGTGGCTTTGCCTGCAAGGTGTGTCTCCAGCATCTCTCCAAGATTTCACTATAGGAGGCATGCTTTCTGCTTCCTCCCTCTAGCCACCATCTTGGAATCCTGAGGTTTTATTTTCCTGTCCCTTGATTTAACTTTTGTTTTGTGGCTGTCTTGGTTCTTAGCTAGGTTGGCATGCTATTTTTGTCCTTGGTCAGAGTGTAATTCAATAGTAACTAATTCACAGGTTCAATACCCGATAAGTAGTTTACATATTATATAGAAGACCCCTTGGTGGTAATATCTATAAGCAGTGGGCATTAAGGGGTTAACGTTTGTTAGGCTAGATATAGAACTTTTGGATAGGGTGGCACTAAAAGGGGAGGTGGGAAGTGGGGTGGGTGAGTGGGGGAAGCAGTGTGGGGGCTACTGATTTTTGTGGTCCTTGGGTGAGTTTGGGTGTATATCTGTTGTTGTAGTGGAGGGTGCTTGTGTCAGGGATTTCAGGGAGTTAAGGTTGTGTAAATTTGGTATAGTAGATTGGTCAGCAGGTGATGAGTGTGTAGGGTGGAGGGATAGTTTGGTGATAGGTTGGGGGAGAATGGGAGGGGATGGTGAGGGCAGGGGTAGAGATTGGTTGAGAAGAGGCAGAATGAGTTTTTGGGAAGGAGAACAATGGATTTTACCACAGGAGAAGAGGGAGAGTGAAGGGGGTGAGAGTAGGGATGAGAAGATGATGATGATAAAATTGATAGTATAGAAGGAAAAAAAAGTACAATAGGAATAGAAATAAAAATAGAAAACCCACAATAGCAAAACAAAACAAAAACCCAAAAAACAAAAAAAGGTAGAAAAACCAAATCAAAACAGAAACATATAACCCACCAGATTCCTCCAGCTTCCTGTCCTAGTACTGGCATACAAGCAGAAGCTCTGATGTGGTCTCACAGGTAACTGGCTTGTGAGTAGTGTTTCATTCTTTTGTCTATCAGTTTAATTGAAATTATGAGGTGAGGTAGGTTTGGCAGATCATGCAGGGTGGTCAGCCCTACTGTTTTCCCCAGCAGACAGCTGTATTACTCCTCAGCTGTAGCTGTTTGATCATCTCCTCCCCCAGCAAAGGGGGGAAGTTCAGTTTTGAATGCTGCCTTCTGGTTCAGGAGATCACCTCTGTGATACACTACCTTCCCTGGTTTGGGAGGTGGCTTGTAGCTTTGTTTTGTCCCTGAGAGTTTGACACTGAGAGTTTAGCTTTTTGCCCCACCTCCTTTCCCCAGGGCAGGTTCAGTGTTCCACCCATCCCCTCTGTTCTCTGTGTTTGATTACCCTTTGCTGTTTGTTTTTCCATTTTTATGCAGGGTGGGTAGTGGGGGGATCAGTCTGCCCAGGGGCTAAGCTTATGTTCCTGGAGGGTGGTCCTGTATGGTGTGTAGTGCTCACCTGTTCATATTGTCAGTTGATGTGCAAGCAGATGGTGGTGAGGAGAAATGGTGCCAACTTTTCTCAGTGCAGTGTGACATGGGGAGGTTTTCCATGGGATAAGTTTTCTGGATGTCACAGAGTTAGATTCTGGTTAATGCTCAGGTTTTTCTTGATGGAGGAGGTAGAAGAGAAGGAAAGAAAAACAGGGAGAGAGAAAACACTGTTGGGGAGGAGGGTTTCCTGGGGCTGGACCTGCCTTGCTGGATGTGCTGCAGGTTGCAACTGTTAGGCAAAATTAAACGCTGATTTAAGGTCAGTCTTTAAATTTTTTTTTGCACCTAATGTGATGGCAGTTATTGTTTTGGCTAGAAGCAGTCAGAATTGCCCAAGTGTGGCTTCAATGTCTCAGGGAGATTTCTGGAGTCACAAAATTTAGGCTTTCTTCTTCTATATCCCAGTTGCCCTTGGATCTCTACTATTTTTTAAAAAGTGATTTCTGACTGGCTCCTCTTTGAAATCTACTGATGTTAAGTATTTATGATGGGACCCAACTACTTGTGGTAACTACAGAAGAGACACAAAATAAATGCACTAAAGAGGGAGATAAGACAAAGAGAAGATACTAAGAGAGATTGTAAGGGTGTGAGACAGTTTTCTATGTTGGAAAGTCACCTGGCTGTCCACAGGGTTTCATTAGACTCTTTTTTTCCTTGATTCTATTTCTTTACCACCGACTTCAGTCTGGTATGGCTAGCTTAAACACACTTAAGTTTTTGTGTTTAGTAGCATTTTATTTACCCAGCTTTATATATAAAAACTGCCTTGTCCATAATAAAAATGGAAATAGATGGCCCTGACTACTCCACCAGGTTATAGATTGAAGGACATGGTTGTATGATTTAACATTTTGCAAACTCCTTGTGTGTGATAATTTGAAAATGGTTCTTGCACTTCCTGAATTTCTAACTGTATAAGAAGAAAATAGCAAACCAAATACTGTGAGAAAGAATTGGTTATTTTGCAATCAGAAGAGAAGGAGAATAGAAAGTGATTAGAAATATAACTTTTCTCAAACCCCAAAGTCAGAGAAATAAGATGAATTTTTCAGTTAAAATTTAAAGTAATTTATTTTTAACTTTTATAAATTAACTCAGAAAACAGATCAAAACAAGGGTATGGATTCTCCTTTCATCCTGATTGTTTGAGGGAATTCCACATGGGGGAGAAAAACATTTAAGTGGTAAAAAGTCAATTTGAGATTTAGGACAGTTTTAGTTTTACTGTCTTGCATAGTCAATTCTCTTATAGCAAATATATAAGAAGCCTATGAAAGTTCAAAAGAACATGCCTTGCCAAAGGAGCCACATTTTCCAATTCAGGAGCATTTTGGATGCCTAACTCACAGGTAGGCAAACTTCCATTAGCAGAATGCTGCATTTGATCATGGGTCAATACCCATGAAAGACAGCTTCCCAACACCCAGGATACAAAGAAGAAGTGTGTTATAATGAAAGAACTTCTCTCAAATCATGCAAGGTAAGAGACTTCTGAATTATCTAGCAGGTGATATTGTATAGCTGCTATGGGAGAAGGGACGCTGTGTGTCTTCTGTATTTTCTTGAGTGAAATTGGATTTTTTTTCTATGATACTCTCCTTTTATGTAATACCTGAAACCACATCTTTACCAGTATTTGTCAGTGACAGTAGTTCCAGTTTTTCCATTATGGTATGTGTGTATGCTCACAGTATGTGAGTACATGTCCAATTATGTATAATAGTATCACCTTGTAATTTTAGTTGGTTTTTTCTTTTGTTGTTGTTGCTTTTTTAACATTGGTTATTTTTTAATTAGTCAGGATTATTTAGTACAAAGCACATTTCAAAGGCACCAGAAACTTAAAACACAGGTAAGAAGGAAGAAATTTGCTATTTTCCTCAAATATTTTACATTCAACTTGCACACAAATTGTAGAAGTTTATTATAGTTCTACATTGATAATGACTCAAAATGGTAGTGATCAAATCCATCCTAGTTAACCAAGAATTAATTTAGCATTATTGTTGAAAACATGTCTTTTTTGAGTCTGCCCTAACATTTGAACTGTCATCTTGCTCTCCATAATTTCACTTGCAGTTTCAACCACCTTGTGTTGAAGTCTAAAATATCCTTTTTGGTTAAGTCTGCACAATCATTATGAAGATGTCCAGGAAGATTGGTGTTATTTGGTGGTGACAAAATGGTTGCAGTTTGGTACTCACACTTAGTGTTGAGAGTAACCATCCTATGCAGGCAGAGTGAACTTAAGGGGAGCTATGAAATCTGATAAGAAACCTATAGGAGACCTGGACAAAGGCATAGTGAGCCCTACCATTGCAGGCTGGTGTGCACAGCTGAAATTACTTATTGCTTTCCTTATTGGCATGAACAAACTTCTTTCAAAAGTGTTATCATTGGTTGCATTTCACTATACACCTAGTAGAAGATAGTCCTTATAACAAAATCATCCGACTTTTTTCAGTAGATAGTCACTGATTGCCTTTTCTTCTTTGTTTTCTTTTTTTTCTTGAGTGTGTAGGGATTGGAGTCTCTTGTACTTCTTTTACTCTGGATATGGGCTGCTTGAAAACTTTAAAAAATTCATTTATTCATATGTGCATACATTGTTTGGGCCATTTCTACCTCCTACTCCTTTTCCCTCCCTCTCCCCCCCCCACCCCCTTGCTTCCAGGAAGAATCTGTTCTGCCCTTATTTTTAATTTTGTTGAGGAGAAAGTATAAGCAATAATAAGAAAGACAAAGCGTTTTTGCTAGTTGAGATAAGGATAGCTATATAGAGAGATTTCTAGCATTGCTTCCATGTACAGATGTGTTACAGCCCAAGTTGATTGATCTCTAACTGATCTTTACACTATTTCCTGATCCCCTTATATTGACCTCTGTCACTTTAAGGTTTCTTATTAGTTCCTCTGCAGTGGGGACAACATTTTTTTAATCATCATTATCACCCAGTTCAGTTACTTTGGATTTTAGTCTCTCCAAAAATGGTGGTGTACAAACTGGTGTGGGGCTCTTGCTGCTCACAGACTTCTCAGGAGTGTTAGGATTGCTTCCTGAAACCTGTTTGTACTTCTTAGGTATGCTTGAACCACCTTTATTTCATAAAAGCATGAAGAAAAACTACTCAATTCCTCATGTGACTATCCTCTTCCTAAGTAACTTTTCCTTCCATTTCAATTGTGCTTCCATCCTACCTTTTGTACAAAATCTGAATTCTGATCATAGTGTTTCACTGCTGGATATGAGAGGTTAAGATATGGAATGTGTCATTCTGTAAAAGTTTCTTCATGGACTTTTTCTGGTGGCATAAATGACACACCAAGGGTCTCTCACCCAAAAGGTAGTTGCTCATTGTTTCAGCAGCCATACTGGTAATATCTTCAGACTCAAAGTCCAGAAGGGCTAGCCTCTGCTATTTCTAGCCTTTTACTATTGTGGAATATTTAAGCTGGGAAATGGGACACCAAGGCTTTTCAGGAATTAATATTAGTGTGCCAGCAGCAGCTCAGCAGATTCACATACTTAAAAGGCTGAGCCCTGAGAACAAAGGGGTCTTACCTTACATACCCTAAAAAGCAGGTTACAGAAGCAAGAAACAAGGCTTAACCCATACATGGTTGTGTGCAGCTCTATTGGCTATTTTGCCCCCCAGTGTTATGTGACCTTCTTCACATTCAGATTCTTCAAGTTTTTTCACCTTGTTATGTCATTCCCTCTTCCCTGCTGCATTATCATAATACAGACTTGCTTGCTTCTTTTCTGGCCCTCCTCCCTGCTATATTACTTCTTGACAGTCTGAATCTTGTAATAGTGCCAAACTGGAAGCATGCATCTGTTTTTTCTGAAATGCTGGAGGTGGGAGGCTGTAGGAATCAGCTTAGGTTGGTTCTTTTATGTTAAAGAATTTAGTCAATTATAAATATTAGTCTCGCTAACTCAGAGTCCCTTCATGGACTCTGCTTGAAGTGATGAAAGTTTCTATTAAGAACAAAGGGTTTTTCTTAGCTGGGAAAGTTCCTGTTTCTGATCCATGCCCTGGTTCTTGAGCTGATAACCTAAGACAGTTATTGCTTCCTTGAACGATTAAACTTCTTTATCTTCAAAGCTCCTTTCTCCAACATGTCCCCTTTCCAAATAGCCAATTGTGTAGACTGTGAACCTGAAACCTGCCTAATCCAGGTTTGCCTTAGAGATAAAACCTGAGTGGATTTCCTGCGCAGTGTGCTTGCTTACCAGACTCTGACTGTGGTGCACCCTTGCGTAGAAGTAAATTTTGCCTTGCCCAATGACTTCCGAGTTCTGTTGTCTCTCTTTCATGACATCCCATTATCCTGACAGTATTTCTAACAGTGGCACACAAGGATTACTCCGGGAGTAAATTTTTCTTCCTTTATTTTCTGGTTGTGCCGGGCAAATGTGCGTCACCTCCTTCTGAAACTGGGCATCTTCCTGTGGGTTCAGTAACAAGCTCTGCATGGGGGACGAAGACCAAACACTGAGAGCAGCCCAGCACCCAGCTGCGTGCATGCTTCTGGAACCTCGGGGCGTTTCTGATGGTAATATTAGGAAAAGGCTTTTATAGGTTTGTTTGACATGATACTGTCATCTGATCTGAAGACCTGCTCAAGTTTCTTGCTTATTTTATTCACTAGCTTGTCTTTTCTTAATCATTTAGAGTACTTGTTTTTACGTATTTTTTGATATGATCCCTTTGTTAAATGTTTTTGCAAATCTCTCACTATCTGACTTGCTCTTTCATTTTCTAATAGTATCTTTTAGTGAACATATTTTCATTGTTTTATAATCCAATTGGTCAATACAGTATTTTTATAGTTAGTACTTTCTGTGTCATATTTATGAAATTTTATCTAACAGAAGTCAAGAAATATTATCCTATGTGTATTAAACAAGTTTTTTCCTAAATTTTGTCATTAAAATTTACCATGTAGTTGGAATCATAGTTTCTTTTGCATGGTGTTAAATAGATATTAAGTTTTGTTGTTGCTAGTGTTAATTTTTGAACTGGTCTGCAATGGCTTCTTTGTTATACATTAAGCATTGCTCGGTTTCTAGAACTAGTCTCTTTGTTTAGTCTGCTTGATCACGTCTGTCTAAACATTATACTGTAATAATTATAATAGATTTATAATACTTTCTTCTTTTAATGTATGCATGTGGAGGGCATGAGTCATTATTCAGAATGTCTTCATATGAATCCTTGAAAAGGCAACCACCATCACATCACCTAGGATGTGATACTGAGTCTCTCTCCATCTACCCATCAATCCCATTTTCTAAAAGAAATCTCAAGAAGTTTGAGTAAGCTGATAATTTGTCATTTCTGAATTAAAGACTTTTTAAAAATTCCATTGTTGTTTTCTTATTGACATCAGTTATTTATCCTTAACACATCATGATTTTCAATGTTTCATTTCCTTTTGATTTCCAGGTTAATGGGATATTCTATGTACATAATCATTTTCAGAAATGATTCACAAGAAGACAAACGTGTTCAACATTAGCAAACATTTCATAATTACATAAAATAAGTCATAAATATTATAGGTTAAGTATAAAATTGTGTATTTATATTTGCTGCTTTTTTCTTTTTGTTTTTCAGTGCTGGTATTTGAACTTAGTGCTTTGTGCTTGCTAGGCAGGTACTTTACCACTTAAGCCATACCTCCATCCCTGTATTTTTTACTTTTTAACTGATTTTTAACCACTTACTGGTGGATGTTTATAAATCTCCCATCTTGACAGAATTTTTTAAATTTTATTACATGTTTTCCAAAAAAGTATAGTGATATAACCTGTGGTAAATTTCATTTTTCTTTAATTTATGATTATTTCCTTTTATATTTCTGTCTACTTTGTATTTATCCTTCTTTTGTATTTCAGTTGTATTTTCTAATTTTGACTAAGATATGATCTGTGAAATGTGAGTTACCTGGAGGGTTTTATTTGAAATACAAAACATGTTCTTTATAGTTATCTTTTAATTGATTTATAGCTTAATTTATTGTTTTCAGGAAACATGTTCTCTATGATACACCTCTGATATATTTGATTATTATGGTAGAGTTGACAGTTGAATTTTTGAAGCTATATACTTTAGTGTGGTATTTTTTGCAGATTTGGTAATAACATTATATGTACATATATATTTGCTGCCTAAATCTATTGGGATCTTCTTGCCTTTGTGTACTTGATTTTTAATTTATAGAGACCTTTTTAAAAATTATTATCATATACTAATCATACAAAGTCAGGGCTTTCACTGTGATATTTCCATATCTGTATATAATGGACTTTAATCCTATTCATCACCTCTATTACACTTTCTTATTTCTCTATTCTAGCTCCCCCTTTAAAAAACTGTCTTACAAATTTTGCCTTTTTTATATTTTAAATCAATATTCATTAATAATACATAGGGAACAAATTTTTTAATGAGTTTGTGATGTTTTTGTACATCCATACTTATTCCCCTTGCCCAATGTCTTCCCTTTCTGACTTCCTACTGGCTACCCTGCCAAATGGTATCCCTTTTACAATTATGTCCTTTTTATAGATACAGATCCTACTTATGAAAGTATGTGATGCCTCTCCTTCTGTGTCTAGCTTATTTCACTTAACACGATGATCTCCATTTCCATCCACTTTCCTGAAAGTGAAATAATTTCATTCTTCTTTATGGCTGAATAATACTCCATTGTGTATTTATCACAATTTTCTTTATTCATTCATCTGTTGATGGGCACACAGGCTGATTCCATAGCTTGGCTATTGTGAATGTTGCTTCACTCAATATGGGCATGAAGTTATCTCTACTGTTTGCTTACTTACATCCCTCTAAGTGTGTTGTAGCAGGATCACATGGTAGTTCTGTTGTTAGTTTTTTGAGGAGTCTCTATACTGACTTCCAAAGAGGCTGCACTAAGTTACATTTCCACCCACAGTAAACAAGCGTTCCTTTCCCCCTCCGTCCTCACCAGCATTTGTTGTTTCTTTTCTTGACAATAGCTATTCTCTTTGGGGTGAGATGGAATATCAGTGTAGTTTTGATTTGCACTTCATTTATAGCTAAAAATGTTGATCATTTCCTCAAGTATGTATTTGCCATGGTTTGTTTTTTTTTTTTTTTTTTTTGGAAAACTGCTCAATTCATTTGCTCATTTATTAATTGTGCTCTTTATCCTTTTTGTGTTTAGTTTTTTGAGCTTTTAAATATTTTGGATATTAACCCTTTATCAGATATTAGCTGGTAAAGATTGTGTTTGCTGTCTGTATACTCTGATAATTGCTTCCTTTGATATGCAAAAGCTCTTTAATCTACTGCAATCCAATTTGTTTTTTAAAACACATTAGTTTTCCCCCTACACCAAGACACTGACACTACGCTGATTTCCCCTTACAACTTTATTTTCTACATTAAGCTGAGACAGATATACAGACACAGCCCAGGGAACGGGACAGTGGTGTCAACATTGTTAGAAAGGATGGGGGCTTAACAAAATGACACCCTTCCCCCATCACCTCCCAAGAGAGGAAACAGGGACATTCTCCATCTGGCAGATTGTTCAGTGTAATCAGTTGTGGGTGACCAGAAAAAAGAATCCTAAAAATATTGTAGACCTTCATCTTCTTTGTTATCTCCTAGAAGAAACATTAAACTGTCTTTGGAGAAGATTCCAAACTGGCTTTGCATAGACCAATTCATTTCCAAAAATATCTCTAAAATACTCTCTCTCTCTCTCTGTATTGAACTTGATGTCTAAACACTGTGAGCACCTGGGGGGAATCATGGAGTTCAAGGGGTCCTGCAGGCTGAATGAAGACAGGGCTGCCATACAAGGAGGCCAGGGCTCCTGGCCTCTCACTCCAGCCAGTATTCATTTTGTAGTGGCCAAATTCTTAGCCCATTTACTCTGGTCCAGGATTTGGCAGGGAGGATGTGGTAAGGTCTGTCTCCAGAGGTGTCTGCTGAACTCAGACCTTGGCTTAGACTAGGTTGGGCTCCTGGTTTGGGAGCATCTCATTGACACTGCCACAGTCAGCTGCTTTGTGCTAGAGCCCTGTAATTTTGAATCAGGCTCAAATTACATACTGACTACAATGCCCTCTTAGGCTTAGGGAGGTAATGGGCATGGATGGGAAGGACAGTCTTACCCAATCTTCTAAGGGTCACCTCTTCTGCAGACAGTGGCCAGTTTCCTTTTAGAGTGCCAGTTTCTGTGAGGGAGGAAGGGACTCTCTGAGCTGACCATGGCCTTTCCCAGTCAGCACTATGCTGTCTTCCCATGGCAGACACCTTCCAACATTCATTTTCTAAAAGCATTATTGAGTGATTAAATTAATGGCAATCAGAGAAGAACTCCTAGAAATGTGCTGGTCCCAATATCAAGAAGTTCCAAGACCAACAAATCCAATTCTTGCCATCTGTGGAGGACAGGGATAGGGCAAGGGACCTCCCACCCTGGGAAAAACACCTATCCCCCACCCTGAGAGAACCAGTTTCTTGCCACAGCATCACCAGTCCTGATAGGACCCAGACTGCAGGTATTATAAGAATTTATAATTTAGACAATCTTGGTTCTTTCACCTAAAGTACAAATGTAACACTGTGCATTGCTTCCATGTATTCAAAATTACCTTCTCATGAGCAAATGAGAAACTCTTATATATCCACTTTGCTTATTTTCTATACATTTGTGTTTGATTTTCTTGGGGGGAGAAGGGGTGCTGGCTATTAGGGTCTCATGCAAGCTAAACTTGTGCTCTATTTATCACTGAGCTATTCCTCTGGCTCCTGTTTTGTTTTTGTTGCACTAAAAGAGTCTGTTACCTGGTGTCATCACAGTTACCATTGTCCACAGCAACACTACATGAGCATGTTTAGCACTAGTATTTATTCAACCAGCAACATGGTAAGTGATATGAAGTGAAATGACAGATGTCAGTTCTCATTTGGGTAGAAGGGTCCATTTGTACATATATCTCTGAGGTCCAATGACTTCAACTTAAGCAACATTTCATACTATTAGGTTCTGTAAGATTATGTTTGTGTTTTAGCCTTCAATTTAGAAAGTGTATCATAATTACACTTGCATTCATCATTATGAATATTAAACATTTGAGGAAAGCATAACAAGTAGATTAATTGTTATGCAGTGGTGAATCTAATTTTATGATATACTATAAATTAAAAAATAAATTTATCCCTGGTTAGTTTTCATCATGAGATTGTGAGGTCTGAAAGTGATACTTGTGCCCCTTTGGTTTGTTCCTTTAAAAAGAACACTGACATTTCCTTTGCTTGCCACACTTTTCCGATCCACCCAAAGGAGAAAGTTGTAACTTTGTACAGTCAAATCATCCAAAAGAGTCTATACATGGACTTTGCTGTGCACAGTAGTGCAGGAACATAAAAATGATCTGCTTGCTAGAACCGTCAAAGCTATTTGAACAATCATTGGGAAAGATTCCAAATATTCTGGATGTTTAACTTTTTTGTCAAAGTATTAAAACCTCTTACTGTAAAATACTTGACAAATGAAAAATAGGCAGGTGCCAGTGGCTCATGCCTATAATCCTAGTTACTTGGGAGTTCAGGAGGATTATACTTAAAGACCAGCTTGGGTAAATAGTTTGTGACACATCATCTCCAAAGTAGCCAGAGCAAAGTATATGGGAGGTATGGCTCAAGAAGTAGAATGCCTGCCTTGCAAGCATGAAGCCCTTAGTTCAAAACCTCAGTCCCAGCAAAAAAAAAAAAAGAAAACAAAAGAAATGAAAACTAGTAAAGCTCATGGTTCATTTAATAGGCTATCATTCAAAACATTACACAGAGTTAATCAAATGTTTTTCATTGTAAAAAAAACAGTGCTCCCCTTGTTTTCCTTATTGGACACTTTAGGATACAGAGCTAGTGTCTTTTGAGGCTAGAAACCGGGGACTGCATCAAGAGCCCCTAAGCATATTCCCTATCTCTGAACTGCATCCCCCAGCCTACTATCTTCTCCATGCCTTGGCAAATGGTCTCACTCCTTTTTAAGTCTTGATTCACTTCCAACCTTTTGTCATTTGTGCTTTGAATATCAGGAAATACCTCTTAGAGTCCTATTAACCTAAAGCTTCTTGTCAGTTGCATTTCCATGGAGACATGTTATGATTGTCATCCTTCCTCATTTATGAAGTCTGTTTCCTTCACTAGGTTTCTCAGCTACATTTCCATTCTCTAGAAATACAGCAGTAACAGCATTCCTCACTAGCAATATCTTCCATATCTGTAGTTACATGCTATTCAAATTTTACTTCTAGAGGTGTAGGTCAGGACTATCACATTTTGAGGCCAGCCCAATTAAAAGTTCATAAGACCCCCATCTGAAACAAAACTGGCCATGATTGTGTGCATCTGTCATCCTATGTATGTGGGAACCATACATAGGAAGATTTTGTCCAGGCTGGTTGGTGCACACTGGGAGACACTCTCTCAAAAAAAAAAAAAGAAAACAAAACCACAACAAAACAAAAGTTGAGATGACTCAAATGGTAGAGCACCTGTATAGCATGTGCAAGGCCATGAGTTCAAATACAAGTGAAAAAAATTACAATAAATTTGTAATTCAAAAATTTTAAGAATTCACTGTTGGACTTCTGATGACAGCTGTATAATGAACCCAAAGCATGCAGGTTCATCAAGGTGAAACAAGGAAAAGAAAAGAAAGAAAAGAAGAGAAGGAGAGAGGGAAGGAAGGAGGGAGGGAAGGAGAGAGAGAGATAGAGAGAGAGAAGAAAATGTAAAAATGAAGGAACAAAATGGAAAAAAAGAGAAGAGAAAAGAAACACCAGAAAAATATATATAAGTGAATAAGCAGTCCCCCTTATCTGTGGTTTTGCTTTCCACACTCACTGTTACTGGCTACCAATTGCAGACCAAAAAAGTAAAGTTGAAAATTCCAGGAATAAACAACTCAACAGCTTAAAATGCACACTTTTGAGAAGCTCAGTGAAACAGCATAATCTGGGTCTCAACCAGGACTGGAATCCAACCCTCTTGGTCCAGCATATCCACATTGCACACACTATTCACCTGTTAATCATTTAACAACATTGGCAGTTATCAGCTGTGCAGATGCTATCTCATGGTTCCTTAATAAAGAAGGAAAAAACTTGTATTCTGTGGATGCAAGCATCTATAATAAAATCAAATGTACTGTGAAATGGGGAAGAAGGAGAAAAAATGTGTACTGGTTTTGCTGTGGCACCTCGAGCTGCAGAAGTCCTGGCCATTGGGCAGAACAAAGTGAAGAGAGAAAAGGCATTAAATTCAGGTTGTGGTACTCTACACTGGGCATCTTGGAATATATCTCATGTGGACAATGAGGGACTATTGTATACTTTTCCTCCAGAAATCCCACAAAATCACTTTGCACAACCATGATATCTGGGATCAGTCAGTGCATTGTTAGTAATGAGTTAAGAGCACAGCGGGCAATATGCTTTCTCAGAGCGCCCTTGACCTCACTGTTCCTGAGACTATAGATGAGGGGGTTCAGCACAGGGGTGAAGATGGTATAGAATGCTGACACAACCTTGTCATGGTTAGCTGACCTGTAGGATTTGGGTCTTATGTAGATGAAAATGGCAGCTCCATAAAAGAGGCCCACCACAGCCAAATGTGAAGAGCAGGTGGCAAAGGCTTTCTTGCGGGCTTCTGTGGAATGCATGCGGAGGACAGCAGTGAGGATGAGACTGTAGGATGTCAGGATGAGGGAAAATGGAATCAGGAGCATCAGCACACAGCAGCTGTACATGAGATACTCAAAGACAGACGTATCCCCACAAACCAATAGTAATAGTGCAGGGGCCTCACAGAAGAAATGATCAATCTCACGTCCACTACAAAATGGGAAGGTCAAGGTAGCAACTGCCTGCATGAGCCCATCAGCTGCTCCGAGGAGCCAAGACCCCAAAGTCATTCTCAGACATAACTGCCAGCTCATGAGAATGGGATACCATAGTGGATGGCACACAGCCACATAGCGGTCATAGGACATGGCAGCTAAGAGAAAGCACTCCCCACCACCCAGAATAAGGAAAAAAAAGATCTGTAGGCCACAGCCAGCAGTGGAGATGGACTTCTGTCCAGTCAGGTAGTCAGTGGCCATTTTGGGCATTGTGATTGCAACCAGCATCATGTCCATGAGGGAGAGTTGGCTCAGGAGGAAGTACATGGGTGTGTGGAGCCTGTGGTCCTGGTGAATCAGGAGAATCATGAGGGCATTGCCCACTAGGGAGGTGAAGACAATAGTTAGAATCATCACAAAGAGAACTTGGTGGGCTCTGGTGTGGTTAAGCAGTCCTAGGAGAATGAAACCAGATGTGGTGTTTCCATTTTCCATGATTTCAAACAGAAATGACACTGTGAGTGGAAAAACATATGGGTGTCATCATTTGCAATGCTCTATGTGAATTATGTATTTACAGAAAATTACTCATGTGAAAATGTTGAAACTTATTTCAAATCCTTCATATGACATTTGCAAAATGTTTTAACATGGGAATGAAATTAACTTCAGTGTTTTCTCCTTTTTGAGAATTGCATGATGAATACCCCACAGGTTCAGTATTGCTTAATCAGCATGATGAATCCAAATTCTTAATAAGTTACAGCTAAGATGTAAATGTGATTTTCCATTAACCGAGACCCACATAAATGGTTAAAATAAAAATAATTCATATTATGTTATAATTCATTTACATTTGTACTTGCATTACATCTTGCATAGTCAATACTCTTAGAAGCTGAATTAAGTAAATATGTTACTTATAAACTAGATACTTGATAATGGAGTTTATACATCTATAATATATCAAAATTTATTGAAATGGCCAGCTTCAGATGATTTCCCCTACCTTTCATTAATTCCCCGAAGGCCATTCCAAACAAAAGGACTCACATTCATAGATTTAGAAACTGAAGAGACAAGAGTCTGCAGATATAGCATGACCTATTTTATGATTGGTAGTATACTAGCTCTATTTATAGAATTAAACACTTAAAATAATGATAGTCTTGGGGTTTTTTTCTTATGAATAAAAACTAGAATGTCAAATACATACTGTGATTAATTGGTATAAGCCTTTTTCTCTAATTATTTTTTCTCACCATCACACAAATGCTTTACTTGGTAACTGGGAAATCCTAGTTCTTTATATCCAACTGTAGAGAAAAATGAATTTCTTCATCATTTACAAGAGAATCTAAATCTTTAAAGCCATTTTTATCTTTGATGTGCTGTTGTCTGAACTATAATCGCTTCTTAAATTCAATTGCAGAGATGTGGATACTAATTATTCTCAAGTATACTGTGTAATGCAACACACTTCCATAGCAGAATGAGTCTGTATCTTCTGGGAGCAGTACCTTCCCCCCACTTTTTACATCTATCATTGCCCAAGTGGTAATTTGGCTACAATGTCATCATGTAGCCCCTAAACACATTTCTTGAGGGTCTAGTTAGTTACTTAAAAGTTAAACATGTTGGAAATACTTCTGTTTTAAAATGTCTCCTGCATTTGTACAAACGTATGGCCTGCACACCTTTATAGCTCTAGTGTCAGTCCCCACATCAGGAGCTACACGAAATCTTCACTGTTCCCTGTACAATGAATATATCCTAATGATAAATACTAAAAGCAAAAAACAAAAACAAAAATAAAAAACTCTGACCATGGTTCTCAGTCCCATCACATTGCTGAAGACATTAATCATTCCTAAATCATGTCTTTCCCTTGGGGACTTAGGTTTCTTCACTATTCCAACTTCTCAGTGTTGTAGGTTGAGAAAACTGTAAATCTGTGTAAAAAGCTTTCTATAATTTGGTAACTGTACAGTGCTGGACAATTCCTTAAATTAATTTTGCTGCCATATTATTTTGTGTGTATAAAGGGTACAGTAAAATTAAGTACCTTACATTACTGCAAACATCACCAATATTTATCTCCAAAAGTCTTCATTTCCCCAAACTGAAACTTGGTACTTATTAAACAAACTCACCATTCTTTCTTCCCTCCAACTGCTAGCAACCACTGTTCTTCTTTCCTTTATAGACCTGATGACTCTACAAAGCTCACATAAAGGAATTATACTTGTCTCCTTGTGATTGCCACCTTTCACTGACAGAATGCCCTGAAGGTCCATTGATGCTGTGTCATGTGTTGGAATTTCCTTCCTTCCTAAAGGTCAGTGATGTTCCATTGAAGGTGTGCAGCACACAGTGTTATTCATTCATCTGCTCATGGCCATTTATCCTGCTTCCACTCCCTTTGCTGGGGAACTGCATATGAATTTAATGGGATGTTTGGGAACAGATGCTGAGTTTGTTTTTGAATAATAAAATAAGATATCACATGAAATATAGAAACTCCAGTGAATTATCTGTTTAAATCATGCAAGACAGGATTATGGGTTTTCTATAGGATAACTTCAACAATCACCATGACTTTTCATTTTAGAAAATACATTCTCTTACTATGAAGTTTCTAACTGTATTTAAGTAATTTTTACATTTGAAATCATTGGCTCTTAACTTTTGAATGGAGATGGGTGTTATGTGTGTCCTTTTAAAGGTGAAATCAATGGATAAATGTGCTTAGCCACTGAATATAACTGCCTAATCAACATACTATAGGAGTTAGATTATTTAATGGAAAATGTGTTAATTAATAAAATGAAAAGTACTATTTTATGCAAGATATGATAATGCTTTAAAATTGCTGCCTTTATTACACAAAAGAAACAATTTGCTACTAGTTAAAATGTTTGTAAACTACTCAAAGCACATTATCCAGCACAACCTTCTAAAAATTGACCACAGTTACATAGAGTGTTTGAAATTGGTAATGAAGAGGTAGCTTATCTTGCACTAAAATACTAACTGCCACTAAAGGGAAGAGTAAATGAATGAGAGGTAGAAAAATTTATTATCCTGAAAACCAAATATTTCCTTTTCCTTTCTTCATTTTGCATTCAGATGTTAGAGATTTCCTAACTAGATTTTCTTCTGCTTCCATAGCATTTTCTTATACTGGTATGAAAAATGATATATCTTTGTATAACACTCAAGTCTTTAGCATTAAATCAGAGGCACAGATAAATCCCAACCTTTTCTCCCATAAAAACTTTTGAGTATTTACATATAATTCAGAATGTTGAAACCTTCCTTTCTATATTCTTTCCAAATTCATAGCCCAAATGTAATTTTAAAACTTTACATTTATTTTCCAAGAAACTGAGATGAAAACCACTATTTTCTGCATAAAAAATCATAGAAACAGACAAGTCATTTATTTAACAAAATTAACCTGATAACAGCTTTGGCTATCACACACTTTAATTCTTCAGAAGCTAAGATGTGTAATACAGAGTATTTTTGTCTACATTGTACAAAGTAAGTGGTTTATTGGATATCCTGCACTTCCAACTTCATGGTAAATGATCAGATATTAGGAGGCTGGCATGACCTACCTACAGAAAATAAAAATGATGACCCAATAAGCTGGATCCACATTCTTTGTGAAAAGTACTGTTGTGATGCCCTCTTGGTGGAAAGAAGATCTGTTCTAGCTGTGTTTGCCACACTTATATCAGTGCCTGGATTGAACTGTTATGGGGACTGGCATTGTGCCAGCTTTGGCTAAAAACATTGCCATATTAACACACCAGAGTTGCTAAGTGCCAGGTGTCAAAGATGTTTAATTTTCAGGCCATTTTAGAGATTCCCAGTTTATCAATATACTTTCCAAATGCTTCAGAAGTCTGTGATTCATTAAAATGGTAATGTATCATTTAGGAGCAAGAGTAAAATGTAAATAGATGACCTTGCAAAGAGGTCATGATTTTAGTATACATTAATGGGTGAAATAATACAATTGTGGTGTTAATTTTGTAGATTTCAGTAGAAAGGAGATCAAGCTATACGCTATTGACATCAGCTCTTGTCAAAATGGTGATTTAAATCAAATGAAGCCCATGGTGGAAATTATTTCTAGTTTTTTCCTCTTGGAATTAATTTGAGAGAATCAGTGCTGTATCATATCTTTCAGTTTGCATGCATCTGCAAACTGATTTTTTTCATTGTTGTGTGTTTGCATCTATGTAGTAATTCAATAATAATAGCAACAACACTACCAGCAGGCTGCATTGCTATTGCCAATGCCTTCACTGATTGGTATTATCTGGGGATGCATTTCATGACCTGTTATTAAGAACAAACATTTTTAAGATTTTCTGCTGCCAGGTACCCTGGAAACCTGGATTCACACTTTACAATTTCTGAGTCATGGGCTTATCTGCTCGCATATATAAATCACAGACTCCAGACCTACAAAAGGGTAATTGAGAAATCTCTCTGATAGAACAGGTGATGGGAAAACTGCCCTGGTTTATGAGATGCTGCAATTGCTTAATCTTATGAGCTTTAATTTTCACTTTTTTTTTCTTAAAGCAAAGTATATCACCAAATGTAGTGACCATTCTCTCATTGAGTGTTGAATTATACCAAACTCACAAATCCCTCTCTGATTTAGAATGTGACTGATCAAATGTGTGCAGTCTACATTTGAAGTCAGGTTATCTTATTTCCTATGTTAGTCCCCAAGAGTCACATGAGTACAAGTCACATGCCGTCAATATTTAGTATATAAGTTTAAAAGAAAAATGTCTACAAGAGCATAACAATTACTACAATGAAGTTTTTGTCATTTCCTATTCTGGGCACCATTGTTCCTGGGGCTCTGGGCTCATCAAAAAGATGCTCTGGTTTCACAGGGTTACCACTATTCTATTGGAAAACAGCCTTCAGTGTCATTAAATCAAACCAAGAGGGACCACACTGATGGGGAGTGGGCTGTGAATGGTGATTAAAGAAAGTCTGTTTCTAATAAGAGAAAGAACAAACACACACAGCTCCATCAGAAACCTGAAAACAGAGTAAAGCCAGCCATGTGGTTTATGTGAGTGCCAAGATCATGAGTTTTGGCTCGCTATCTTCTTGAAGGAAGACTTTAACTTTACATGGATTGCTGTATCTGCCAAGGGACAAAGTCAAGAGGCACAGACCCCCAAGCCTGAATAAGAGGAAGAAATATCACTTGGTTGTTGCCTTCCAGATCTCCAGTGGTACACATGGGAGTTCTGAATGACACAGACACAGAGAATCATTCAGGAAGTTTACTGGAGAGTGCACTTATGGTCATCATCTATGGGATGAATGAAGCAGAGTTGGGCCCAGAGTGACATGGTCAAAGGAAGAGACTCAGCCACCCCAGGAGGAACTCTGAAATGGCCCGTTTGAGGTGTCCTGCAAGACATAAAGTGATCCTGCCTTTGTGTCACCATGGCAATGTTGACTGGATGTGGTCTGCCTCCAGGAATATAGCATGAACTTGGTCTCAGCATAGTTCCTCAAACAAAGAAAATACTTTGAGACGGACTTAGCTATGATCTGTAAGATGATATTACCCCTGGCAGCTAGAATCATGTATTTCAATCTTGAAAGGTGGGAGGGATAAAGAGCAATCATAAAG
This sequence comes from Castor canadensis, assembly GCF_047511655.1. NCBI lineage: Eukaryota > Metazoa > Chordata > Mammalia > Rodentia > Castoridae > Castor > Castor canadensis. The sequence goes on along the minus strand of NC_133400.1, from coordinate 47,330,468 downwards.
TACACTGCACTGCAGGAGCCAAAATCCATCATACAGGCCAGAATGAGGGCCCTTTGACTCTGTGCTCACAGGTTTAGTTACCCTAGCATCAGGTAGATGGATAATTTATTAGGGTGCATAGATGACAGCTAACAGCAATGAAATGTCCTCCAAAATAAATGTTTTCCTGAAGTTCCAGTACCAGAATCAAGGTAGAAAATGGTTTGGAACTTGCACATGAACAGCATGCTGTCATGAAAAGCTCAAAACAGCTGGTAGAAGCCCTAGGTTTTGTATTCAAATGGTGAAAAAGATTGACTGATGGAAAGCACAGACCTTCCAGTTTTGCAGGGTAGGAGTGTTGAAAGAGGCAGGCCTTTGTAACAGTTCCATCCTGGTGTTAGTTCAGGCCCTGAGACCAATATCTCTCATGACATCCAAGGATTTTGCTTTCAGCCTGTGCCTTTATTTTGATAAATGGTTGTCAGCTGCTTGATAGAAGATTTGTAACACAAGAAGCAAACACATATGCTTCTTGTGCTATATTCCTGTCTTGTGCTATATACCTTTCATGCCACAAGCTCTGAGACTTGAATAGCAGGCATTCTGATGAGTTGTGATGTTTGTTTCTGTGAAGGCATGTGTTATTACTTGTTTAGCCTTCTAGTCTATTAACCTTTGTTCATCCTATTAATCAAGCAATACACTGTGTCTTCATCCATTGTGTACTTCTATAACAGAATACCACACATTGGGTAATACATATATAAAGAACAGAAATTTATTTTCTCATGTTTCTGGAGGATTTTTATAGCAACTAATGAGGCTTCAGGGAGAAGATCTCCAAAAGGGAGGAGGCCTTTACATGGACATTGGGTGCTAAATTTGTAATTTTGTTACTAAAAAGAATTTTAGGACACATCAAGATAGAGACTAAGAATGTTAATTAGCAAAGCAAAGAAAGGATAGCAGCAACCTAGAAATGGACCTGGGCACACTGAACAACAGGTGCAAGGAGTATTCTAACATCAAGAGTATTTATGGTGAAAAGTAGGTTGTGGGTAGGCCTAAACATGCCTTAGAATGAGTGTTCCACTTTGTTCTGGACACCTAACCCATTTAATCATTATTAATTGGGCTTAGAGATATCAGTGTCAGTATAACACAGATTTCCAAGAATCCATTTAAACAAAGAATGGGTTCTGCCAGATGCTATATTCAAGACACGTGTCCTACCTGAAGATAATTTTTTCCTTTGCAAACATTTGTGATGAAAGAAGCCATTTTATTTCCTGAACAAACATGTTTCTTTAAGATATCCTTGCATAGTTTACAGAGTGTAATAATCACGTGGTCAAGTGAGCCAGGTGAGAAGGAGAAAGCTGCCTTTTTTTGCTACTTGTAGATTACTCAGTGACTATAAAGCTTTAAGAAAGTAGTGCTTTTTATCAAGATATTCATCAATGAGTAGTTTTCTTGAATTTCTGGCTCCTGTTTTCTATGCCTCATTTCCCCTGCATCTGGCAAGGGCATTCTTGCAACATCATCCCATGATGATAGACAGAAGGGTAATGAGGGCAAGAGGGGGCCAAATTTACCTTCTGTGTTTTTTACTATTTTTTCAGACAGAATCTCACTATGTAGCCCAAGTTTGTCTTGATCTCATCCCCCCTGCCTCAAATTCCTTAGTGCTAGGATTATAGGCATGCACCATCAATCCCAGCTAACTTATCCTTTTATAATGGCATTAATTCCTCATGTCCCTATGAGACTGGGATCCTTATGGTATAATCAGTTCTTAAAGATCTCCTCTTTTAAGACTCTTACAATGATAATTAGATTTCAGCATGAATTTGTGAGTGGGCCAACATAAAATTAATAGATGAAGCAGGAGGATTTCTTAAGCTCAGGAGTTTGTGGTAAGCTTGGGCAACATAATAGTGAGACCCTTTTCAACAACAACAATAATAACAAAAAAATCATAAAACCCTGGAAACTACACACACATCAAGTGGCTTTTTTTTGCTATAGGACCATGGATTGAAAAATAAATAAATATTTTATCTCAGTGACCATTGCTATTAATTATACTGAATAAAATGGACTGGTTTGCTGAGTGTGGTAATTATGCGTTGAATAAAATTATCAAAGTATCATACTTTATTACATAAATATGGATGTTTATTACATTGCTAAGGAATTTTTAAAAATAATAATTTGAAAAAAATGGAAAAGAAGCAATAGAGCCTACAAGTATATGAGACAGAATCAAAAGAAAAAATGTTGAACTTGTAATAATTTTTAAGAGTAGAAAAAGACAAAAGTTCATTCAATAACTTAATAATTAAATGCTTCTCAAATATGACCAAATGTATAAATATTCAAGTACAAAAAGGCCAAAGACACCAAAAGAGATTCATTCTAAAAATTAATACTGAGGTGTATCATAGTTAAAATGTCCAAATGAAAGACAAAGGAGACAAAGGAAAGAATGGGAAAGGAAGCATATCACACACATTGGGAATCCACACAGCTTCCAGAAAATTTCTCAGCAGAAACATTACAGGGCAGAAAAAAATGGGATGATGTACACAATGTGATGAAGGAAAGAAAATAAAGTAAGCGCCAACCAGGAACACTTTATTTAGCAAAGTTGTCTTTAAGAAATTTGAGTTAAAAATGTTAAGTGTGGTGGCCCTCACATGCAGTCCCACCAGTTAGGAGGCAGAGGCAGGAACACTGTGAGTTCAAGACCAGTTTGGGCTATATAGAGAGATTGTGTTTCAAAACAAAATAATGGTTTGGAATGGGTACATAGAATTTTCAACAGCAGTAGCAACATCACCTTAATTAAAGTTGAATTTGTTAAAATTTTCTATTGCAAAGAACTAAATACTCAATTCAAAATGTGTAATGGTTGCAGATTAACATTTGGTGTTTCATAGGTAGCATATCATTTAATTTAGAGAATTGATAATATAATTAATTCTGTTTCCACATATTTCTCTTATACAATACCATTTCATTCTACATGTGGGTCCTATAACCCATAATAACCCATCCCCAATTTCATATCTACAATTCATAGTGTGTATAAGATTCTACTCAAAAAACTGTCAAAATAATATTAAAAATTACTTATCACAAACAAACAACTGATCACATGTAAAAATGTGTTGTTGAAAGCATGTTTATGTTGCCATAAACATTTTTGAGGCAAGCCACTTATTTTCTGTTTTTAATTAATGAAGATTTTTATATTAAAACACTCTTTTGAAAAATAAAAATTACATACATTCAAGAAGTACAATATGATGGTTTGATAAACATTTACATTTGGCACCAATTACCACATTCAAATTAAGTAGCACATTCATCACCACCCATAGTCATTTTTTTTCATGTGAGTGGTAAGGACACTTAAAATCTGTTCTCCTATGATGTTTCAGGTGATCAATGCAACATGATTAACTATAGTGACTATCCTGTATATTAGGTCATAAGAATATGTTCATTTTATAGTTGAATTTTGACCAGCATCTTTCCATTTCTCCTATAGTCAAAGGTTATATGATGAAAAACTTATACTTAACTCTATGTGGAAGGAAATGTTTGTCGAGCAACATTTTTTATTTGTTTCATCCTTACTGTTCCAGGTAGGCTGTGGTTTGACCTTGGGGGAACATAATGAATTCAAAAGATAAAATAAAGAACTTTCATGGTATAGTAGAAATATAAATAGAAAATAAACCTTGAGCTACTTTACTTCAGTGTGAATTACTGAGCTACTGACTAACTTGAAATCTACTGACTAAAAATGGACTAAATATTGGCAAGCAATTTCAGTTCTTAATGCAAAGTCATCTTATAAATCTACTGGGAAAATACCATGTTTGTGTTTTAAGCCCTCAAGTAAAATGATATTTAACTACTAAAGATCTGATAATAGGCCCAAAGAAAGTCAGGTCTTAAAATATATCAAGTTGTACTGCTCTATTATTGTTAAAGAACTTTTATTAGTGCATGAAAATTATACAGGAGATTTCATTGTGAAATTCCCATATATCTATGTATTATTCCCTGGTTTAGATCATGCCCTCCATTATTTTGCCTCATACCTGATTCCTTTTCTTAAGGTGGCTTCAACAGGTTTCAATGTTCCATGTTCATAGTGGTAAAAAAAGTGCATTAACCCTATTCATTCTCTTTAACACTCTTAATTTACCTTCCCCTCCCACTAGTGACCTCCCCTTACTTAACCTGACCTGTTTTACATTTCTGTCCTTCATTATTTGTATGTTCATTGTTCAGTGGGGGTTTTGCTTTGATATTTTACCTGTAAATACGTCATGCTTATGTCAGTCTAACCTGCTTATCTATGCTTCCTCATCCCTTTCCCTCTACCCTGTATTGTTCATTAGTTTTTGGTGTGCTTCATTGTGTCTTGTTCCCATGCAGATGTGATATATCTCATTATTATTCACTATGTATCATTCTTTTCTTATTTTCTGCCTTCCTTAGTTCCACTTTTGGAAACATGTTCTGTGTATATGTATATATAATAATACTTGTATTGCACTGGATCTATCTTCTACATATGTGAGAAAACATGCAATCTTTACCTATCTGAACCTGGTTAACTTCATTTAAGTTGATGTTCCCTCATCCATCTATTTACATGTGAGTGACAAGATTTCATTATCTATGGCTGAATAAAACTCCATTATATATGTATATATATGTGTATGTGTAATAAATTCATATGTCATATTTTCTTAATCCATTTACCAATTGTAGAACACCTTGAATTTTTCCACAGCTTAGCTATTGTGAATAATGCTGCTGTAATAAATATGGATGTGCATGTGTCTTTATTATAATTTGAATTATATTCCCTTGGGAATATCCCTAATAGTGGTATTGCTGGATCATATGGTAGATCTAATTTTAGTTTTGTGAGGATCCTTCATACTGATTTCCACATTGGTTATACTAATTTGCATTCCTACCAACAGTGTATGAGGATTCCTTCATCTCCCACTTCCTGACCAACATTTTTTGTTTGTATTCTTGATGATAGCCATTCTAACAAGAGTGAGTTGGAATCTTAATGTAGTGTTCATGGCCATGGATGTTAAGCATTTCTTCATGGTATTTTTTTGTCCATTTGTACTTTTTCCTTTGAAAATGCTCTGTTCAGTTCATTTGTCCATTTCTTCATTGGATCATTGATTCATTGAGAGTTTAGCTTTTTGAGCTCCCTGTAAATTCTGGTTATTGTTTTCTTGTCAGATGTACAACTGGCAAAGATTTTCTCCTATTCTGTGGGCTATCTCTTCAGTATAGAGACCATTTGTTTTGCTGGTCAGAAGATTTTTAGTTTCCTATCATCCCATTTGTCAATCCTGTCTCTAAGTCGCTGAGCCATTGAAGATCTATTTAGGAAGTTATTGCCTGTGCCTATACGTTCCAGTGTATTCCCTACAGTTTCCTGAAGTAGTTGCAATGTTTCAGGCCTTCAGAGGTCCTTATTTCTCCATGGAGATCTAAGGACTACTTTGCTGGATATAGTATTATTGGTTGGCAGTTATTTTGCTTTCCTGGTTTTTAGAGTTTGTGCTGAGTCTGAGGTGATTATTATGTGTTTACCTTTGCATGTAAGCTCATAAGCTGCTCTTATCCTTTGAAGTGGTAGTTTGGTGATCATAAATTCATTTTTTGTTTATCATGGGAGGTTTTTATTTCTCCTTTAGTTATGAATGATACCTTTTATAGGAAGAGTATTCTAAGTTTGTAGTTATTTTCCCTGAACACTTGAAGTACCTCATTCCATGTCTTCCTTGCTTTTAATATTTCTGGTGAAAAATCTGCTGTCATTCTCATGGATTTGCATTTATTAGTAACCTGGTGTTTCTCTCTTGCAGCTTTCAATATTCTTTCCTTGTTCTCTGTACTTAATGTTTTAACTATAATATACTGTGGAGAAGTCCTACTTTGGTCATGTCTGTGTGGAATCCTGGAGTTTTTCTATAGCAAGATGGGCACCTCTTTCTCAAGATTTGGGAAGGTTTGTGCTATTTTTTAAAATACTTTTCTCATTCTTTTACCATGCATCTCTTCTTCTTCAGTGCTTATAAGTCATAGGTTAGACCTTTTAATGGAGTCAGATATTCTTGCATCTTCCCTTTCTACTTCTTCCCCCCCACGCCGTTTCTTTATCTAGCTATTCTACTTTGTCTTCAGGGCCTGATATTCTGTTTTAAATTTGATCCACTATACTACAGAACTTTCTACTGATTTTTTTTGACTTATTAAGATTTTCTTTTCCAGAATTTCAATCTGATTCATTTTCAGGATTTCTGTATATATTTTGTAATCCATTTTTATATCCTATAATGTTATCCTAATTTTGTTCAGCTCTTTATATTTTCTTTGAATTCATTTATTTTCTGTATGTGTCTTCTTTCATTTGTTGATTATTCTATAATCATGTTTTTGAGGTTTTTTTGGGTTTTTCCTCCTCAGTATTCTGAATATATGTTACTGTTGGGTTATTAACTTTTAGAGGGTGTAATTTTGCATTGTTCGTTCATATTCTTGTGTTTCTACCTTGAGATTTATCAATCTGAGGCTACATTTGTTGATTAGACATATTGATCACCAGTAGCTTGTAGTTAAATTATTCTCAGTGTTTAAACAGGACTGTGTTGTGGGAGGGTTGCAGTATAGTTTCTCACCATTGGTCTGAGGAATAGTTCTGCAGGCAAGCTTTTTCCCATGTGTTCAAGGCAACAGGCATGACCCCCAGTACAACTCAGATAAAGGAGTAGCGGATCCTGTGGATTTTCCTATTATATATGTATGTTGAGGGTGGGGCTGGTTAAGGATCAGTTGTCTACTTCTGTGCTATTTCCAACATAGAGGCTTTCCTTCTTTGTATACTGGAAGCCATTGTTTCCAATGGTGCTTTTCAGTCTGTAGACCAAGTAAATTCCCACTTATTATACAGGTTCCCCAATTTATGCCCCCTGGGGCAATGAAAACCTCAAGATGTCCCCCAAGTGCACCTGATAGTGGGGAAAACAAATAGTACATTGATCTCTACATCAGTGGTGGAGAAATGAGGGATTTAGGTGCTCTGCCTTCAAATCTCAGTTCTTTAAGACACTATCCATCATTTCATCACCCTGTGGGTGGAATAAGCTGGGAGTTATGGTATGAGTATGGGTCCTGTTCTCATAGCTCTTAGCCATCTTTGGAATCAAGCCCCTAATAGCTCATGGATGCTAAACACTGTGCCAGCAACAAGCTTCAAGTTTGTTTGTAATGATCCCCTGGCAGTGGAGCAAGTTTCAGTCAACGTGATCAGGGCCACTAACCACCAGGCTCTTCACTGCCTGAGATCCTAGTGTTACTTTAGTTATCAGCTCATGTGTGTTAAAGACCCTCCCTCTTCCTGACTGCTTGTTGTGGCTGTCTCTTTACCAACACTGTGATAATGTGCTGTGATTTTTTTTCTTAATTTTCAGAGTGCCCAGGCTGACTCATTCTCAAAGCCTGCTTAGGTTCCAGCAAGTTGGGGAAGCTCCTGTAACCTGAGCTTTCTGTTGGTGGAGGCTAGGTGCTTTTATTTTGAAACATCTTAATCAATGGAGCTGCTGTCACTGGATAAGGTGGGCTGGTAACTTGAGGGCCTTTTGGTGCATTTTCAGTTTGCCCAGTCAATGCCTCTCATTCTCTAAATCTGCCACTGCTGGCATTCATCCATCTGGGCACTGTGGCGGTGGGTCCTCACCTCACTTGTCTGAAGGCAGCTGCAGGTAACTTTAGTAACCTGAGCTCTCTGTCAGTGGAAGATAGGTACTTTGTTTTTGAAATTGACCTTAGTTGATGGAGCTGCTGTTAGCAAATAGGGTGGGGCCACTGACTTCTGGGACTTTTGCTGCTTTTCATATTGCTCAGTTAAAACTTTTCCTTCTCTTTATCTACTTCTTGTTGCAGCTTCTCATGTAGAAACAGACTGAGAGTCCCAGAAATCCCTGGGATTTTTCAAATTCTGTTGGTTGTGCTGTTTTTCAGCTCGTCTTTTTGAAGGCTGCTTGCAGGTGGCCTCTGTACTTGAGCTTTTTCCCAGCAAAGACTTGGTGCTTCATTTTTGCAAAGTAGGTGCTCGATGGCTTGAGCCTTACTTCCAGCCCGATGTGCTTTAGTTTTGTAATTTTACACAGTCAGTTAGAGTGGGACCACCAAACACTGTACCTTTAAATTCTCAAGCTCCCGTTAGCATCTTAGCTCACACCAATTCAAAGCCTTTTCCTCTCCATGAGCCTACTGTGGCCATCCCCTCTCATAAACTGTGGACAGGTATCTCATGATGCCTTGAGCTATGACTGCCTCTTGTTTCCAGGATCCCTCTAGTATCTCAGTCTCAATCAGGAGGCCCTCTCTCAAGATGAGACCTGGCCACAGCTCTGTAAGGTATGAGGAATGAATGGTTGTCTTATCTGATGTGGGTTGGCCTGTTGTACTGGAGAAGTTACTGTCCCATTAAATCCCTACACTGGCATTAGGACTTGCAGGAGGTGTGGTTTTTATCCTAAAGTTACATCTGCAAGTTTGTTGTGGAGTCCGTCTGGCTTACCTTGGTTTGGAGACTTTGGCTTCCCCTCCTACAAGGCATGCTAGGACTTGAGGTGTAAACTACTTCTTAATTTATTCTGTCACCTTTCTGTTTCATCATAGTTTTTAGCTGTCCTATCTCTCTTTTTTTTTGGTTCACAATGATCTTCCTCTCTTTTTCCCTTCTGTGTATACTTTCTTTTTTGTTATCCATACTCTTATTCACAGATAACAATGGAGAAAGCTTCTATTCTTTTGCTATCCTGCTCAGTTTCTCATTTCATTTAGCTATTTGTATTCCCCTTGATTTCATTCAACTATTTGTTTTATCCTCTTTTCGTTCACTTACTTGTTTATTTGTATAAATTTTTAATTTATTTAGCTGTTTATTTGTTTCTCCTTGACTTTGTGGAGGGGCTTATGCATGTCTTCTTTCACTTTATATGTCATTCTTTTTTGCTCAAAAATTGATATTTCAGTCCCCTCACTATCTATCAGATCTTTTGCTTTGTGATTGTTGATTTGTTGGGGTGTCATATTTCCTTGCATTTTCATATTTCTTGTTCTTTTATTTTGACTTTTTTTTCATCTGTGGTTAAATAGTTCTTTGGGGGTTTAGCAATCTGTAATTTTTCCATTGAATTATATTCTGTGTTCTAGCTGGTTTGTTTACTGTCAGGGTTGATGTGGTATTTCTGACCACTGGTCTGGAAGCACAACTCAGCAATAACAAATGTGCTAATTCAATAGCAAACCAGATATTTATATGAAGTAAAATACCATTGGCAACATTATGTATGCAACCAATCGTGTTACATATGAAGGGAACTAGCATTCTTATATGGTACAGGAGTGGTTTGTACAAATAAGAATTGTTTGCATAGAAGTTAAAATGTAGGGAGTGAGGGAGAAAATAAGGAGGAAGTAGAGAAGAGTGAACTGTGAGGGCTGTCAGTAAGCAATATGTCAGTGTATAGAAATATATTTCAATTATTGTGGAGAAGGGTGCTATTTTCAGGGATTGAAAGAGCATAGAAAGTTTAAAAATAGTAAAAGGAGAGTAATAAACTACCAATAGAATAATTTGTAAAGAAGAAACAGAAAAAGTGGGAAAAATAAAGGAAAATGAAAAGAGCCAAATTAAAATGTTTTAAATTTTAAAAGTCAACATTTCTTCCTTGTTGAAAAGAAGGCTCCTTCAGTACATGGATGCTTCTCTCTAATCTCTAGTGCTCTAATTTCTGTGTGCCATTCTCCTGTTGTTTTTACTCATGGTTCCCTCAGGGTCTTGGATTGAAAATGTGGTCCTAGAAGGGAGGCTGTGCACTATGGCAGCTGCTACAGTGATGTAGGGAAGTTTCAGGGATGTGAGGAAGCATTTAGGGATGAGTGGTGGGGCTCTGAGTACAAGCAGTCAGTCAGAAAGCACTCTGTCACACTGAAAGCCCATGCTTTTCCCTGCTCAGGGAGTCCCAAGGTTGTTGTGGCTTGTCTACAATGAGATTTATTCCCTTTTCAAACTAGGCCTTCTGTTTAAAGTTTCATTTGGGGAGTGAGGGGTGAATAGTTTACTTATATATCCAGATATATTGCTGGGTTGAGCAGTGGGCTCAGAATTCTAGCTAACTGGCCAGCATATTTCTGTGTTTTCCTTGTCTTGGGATAGAGACTTTGACATTGAGCTGTAACCAGCTGGCCTTCTCCCTCCTGTATCTTTTTTCACCCCATCCTCACTGGTGCATGGCCACAAGTGTGAACCTTTAATCACCCTCCTAGTGAAAAAATTTTCTTGGTGGTCACATGTATTATGTCTGGCACTTTTTCATCCCACTGGCTCATTTCTTCTTGCCTTGGGTACTGGGGCACAGATTCTGGTTAGCTTTTGTTCAGTTGCCGAGGCAAGACTTCCTGACTTGCTGTTATCCCTCTGTGCATTTGCTGTTATTTTCACAGGGTGGCTTACACACAAGTTTCTTGCTGGAAGCAATTCAAGCCAGAACAATTTAAAAAACAAACACAAAAACAAAACTGGGATTCATGGGCTCAGAATAGAGCAGATCTTGGTCTGTGGCAGATTGCACTTTTAGAGGCTTAGTCAGAGTTGATTTTCTCTAGCTTTTCTAGCTTTTCTCTGTTCGTATAATGGTGTCCTCTTTTAGCTTACTAACTTGCCCACCGCCTCCTTGTAGCCATATACCTGAGGTTTTATTTCTGGTTTGTGGAGACATGGGAAGGTGATTCTTGTCAGCCAGCCAGAATCTTGCAACCCCTCTCTCAAACCAACATTTAAATACAAAAATAAAACAGACAGAAAGAGGTGTTAAAGAAAAGAATAATTTCTCAAATTCCTTCTTTATGTGTGGGTCCCCTAAAAATTCCAAAGCAATATGAGAACTACAGAATTTTATTGTCCTATTTCATTTTCAATCATATCTAATTTCATTTGATTTTTTGGTTATAATATTTTAGTCTTTGTCTCATTTTATGTAAAAAGTGATTCAATATTAAATTATTGATATGGTCTTAGTCATTTGTCTCTCAGTAATCATATACACAATTTGAAACCCCCTTGTGTTACCATTAAGGTGGTAACCCTAAGGGATTATTAAGATTCATATAAAAGAGGTTGAAAGGAGCTTGTTTGTCTCTTATGGCATGTGAAGAATCTGCAAGCTATGAGGCCACCAATGAAGTAGGAAACAACCTTCACCAAATCTGCTTGTAAATTGTCTAGTCTAAGCAATTTTATAGACTAGTTGAATTAGTTACTTTTATCCTTCTTATGACCAAATATCTGACAGAAATAACTTAAAGGGGGGAAGATTAATTTTACCTCTTGGTTTCAGAAGGTTCAGTCCATTAGAGTGGAGCAGAACTGTTTAACTCATGGCAATCAGGAAGCAGAGAGACTGCATTGGGCTGACTTTCTCCATTTTCCCTTTTTATGCCATCCTGTGTGATGCTGTCACCAGCATTCAGGGCTGGTTCTCCCCTTCTTATCTAACTCTTTCTGGAAACACCCTCACAGGCACACCCAGAGGGGTGCTTTAGTAATCTCCAGTAAACTTCTAAATCCATTAAAGTTGGCAATCAATCTTAACTATCATAGTGATGCAAACACACTGTGATGATTATTTTATTATTTCTCCTAAGCACTAGCAGTTATAATTCCCCTTAGAACTACAGGTGCATCTCACTTTATTGTGCTAGACTTTATTGAGCTTTGCAGATATTGCATTTTTACAAACTGAAGGTTAGTGACAACACTGTCCAGCCAGGCTGTCAGTACCATTTTTTTCCAGCATTGTGCTCACTTCATGTCTCTGTGTCATGTTTTGTAACAGTCATAGTGTTTCAGTTAATATCATTACTATTATATTTTTCATGGTGATATCTGATTACTGACTTTTCATATTACTATTGCAATTGTTTTGAAGTGCCATAAAACATGCTTATGTAAAGACAGCAAACTTAATTGATAAATGTGTCAGTTTCTAATAGTTCTGCTGACCAGTTGTTACCCCATCTTTCTCACTCTCCTCAGGCTTCCTTTCTCCCTGAAACAAAAATATTGAAATTGGATCAATGACTAATTATTCCATACCCTCTAAGTGTCAAATGAAAGGAAGAGTCAAAGTCTCTTACATTAAACCAGACACTAGAAATGACTAACCTTAGTGAGAAAAGCATGTTGAAATCCAAGACAGGCCAAAAGCTAGGAGTCTTACAACCTAACAGTTAAGCCTGTTTTGAATGAAAAGCAAAAGTTCTTGAAAGAAAATAAAAGTACTACTCCTGTGAACACATGAATGATAAGTTGGAAATAGCATTATTGATGACGCAGAGAAAGGGTCATGGTCTATATAGAAGATCAGACGTGCCACAACATTCCATTATAATGAAGCCTAATCTGGAGCATGATCCTGATGTTCTTTAATTCTATGAAGCCTGAAAAAGGTAAGGTAGCTGTAGAAGTAAAGTTGGAGGCTAGAAGAAGTTGTTTCGTGAGGTTTAAGGGAAAAAGCCATCTCCATAGCATGAGTATTTTATTGCTAAACTGTAGTTTAAAAGTTGTTGTTTTATGAAATAATTTATGCTAATACATATTTTATGTATATACATGTATACCTAAACACATACTGAAATATATATACAAAACTACATATATGTTATATGTCGAATGGTTTTAATATTCTAAATGTTTTTATGCATTATATATATTACATATTTATGTAATTGGTATATATTAGGCATTGAATGAGCACATAAAGAGAGCAGGTGATGTAATTAAAATACAGATTACATATTATAATTAAGTGTATATTATATAGCTACATATTAGTCATCTAAACTATATATACAGATATAACTACTTATAGCAGCAATTCATACATGAAATCTTAAATTCTCACCTTCATATCAGAAGTATATTTCCCAAAAACTTTTAAAATCTATTTTTATTATTGTTGTACTGGGGGTACATTATGACATTTACCAGAAGTCTTACAATATATTACAATTGAATTTACCTCCTCCATCATTCTCCCTTATTTTTCCTTCCCCCACCCCTCATTCCTGGAACAGTTTCTATAAATACTTTGCAAGTGATGGAAGACTAAAGCAAATAATGTCCCATGATCTTGGATTAGCTCCTAGTTTATATGTGTTTAGAATTAATTATGATGTTTGAATACCTATTGATATAGTATTAGCATAGCAATGTCTCATTTTATTACAGTTAATTAAATTAATATAATGGAGAGAAAGTCTGATGTAAAATTGTATCTTACCATTGTCAGTTTAAGGATCTGATGTTCTACAAGGAGCAAACACCTCCCATAACTGAAGCTGAGGAGTGGATGTTGCCGTTACTTCCAGCCATTTTTCAGAGATGGTGTTTTGTTTTCAAAGGAAATTTAGTAATGTTCTTCATTTATTACAAGGAAGCTAAAATCTACAGCTGCTAATATTTTGTGGTGATCATTGATTATTTTATTTTTATCTGTATAAAAATTAATGAAAGTAGATACTCATTTTAATGTGTTAAAATGGTACCTGGATGCTTGTGTTCGCTCTAAATTACTATTGAAAATAGTCATATTATGGATTTAAAATCTGGTAAAATTCATCATGCTTGAATCATTTTGGGTTGGTGACATCTGTTTCTCTGATAAAGGTGTTGACATCTTCCATTCACATGTATTAAACATGTCCACAATTTTTAGGGTGAATATGTTGTCAAATATGCCTATCTCTTTTATAAGAATTTATTTCAAATGGCAAATAACATATGAAAATCCTACCCAGAAACATTTAAGGCATATTTTTGCAACTATCATATATATTTCAAGTTTAACATTCATGCATTTACTTAATTTGAAATTTACTTCATATAATACTGTTAAGATGGGCAGTACATGTTTTCAGTATTATTTTGTAGTTATTGGATAAACTACTTCTATTACTGCTGATGTTTTACATCACATAACAAAACCAAATTATGTACCTTCAGTATAAAATATTGTGTGCTAGCCGGGCCTACAACGACTCACTCTTATTGCTACTTCAGACCAAATATAATACCAAAAGTGATGATAGCAGGAAAAAATGAATTTAAACTGATTTAGCAAGTACAAAAATGTTTTAAAAGTTAAAGTAGAAACATGAGAGGAAAATAAATTGATACAACATAAAAGAACAATTTCAATGGGTTGAATGACCTAAATTTTTGTAAATGCAAGCAGCTTCTAATTTGGGTATCACCATGTCAGAAAATTGTCTTTGGCATATGTTTCTCCAGCAACTTTCTGAAAGTCACTTTGAATTCTTTATTCCTTACACTGTATATAAGGGGGTTCAACATGGGTGTGAAGATGGTGTAAAATGCAGAGACCACCTTATCATGGTTCACAGCATGATAGGATTTGGGCTGCATATAGATGAATATGAAGGTGCTGTAGAACAGCCCCACCACTGCCAGGTGAGAAGAGCAGATGGAAAAGTCTTTCAGGTTGCTGTAGATTGCATTGTGAGCACAGCAGTCAGGATGAAACTGTATGAGGTCAAAATGAGAGACAATGGGATCAAGAGCATCAGGATGCAGCAAACATGCATGAAAACTTCAAAAACTGTTGTGTCAGTACAGGCAAGGCTCAGTAGTGAAGAGGCCTCACAAAAGAAGTGGTTGACTTTCCCAAGAATGGCAGTAAGGGAAACTTGAAGTGGTGCTAGTCTGCATCAGTCCATCAACCCCTGCCAGAAGTCAGGAACCTGCTGTCATGTGAAAGCACAGCTTCTGATTCATGAGAATGTGGTAGACATATGGCCACATAATGGTCATAGGACATGGCTGCTAGGAGGAAGCACTCACCCCCTCCCAGAGTGAGAAACAAGAAGATCTGGGAGCCACAGCCAATAGGGAAGATAGACTTATTGTTTATTAGGTAGTTGGCTGCCATTTTTGGAATGATGATGGAGACCATCATCTTGTTCATGAGGGACAAATGGCTAAGCAGAAAGTACATGGGTGTATGAAGTTTGGGGTCCATATAGATGAGAAGGAGCATAAGAGCATTGCCCCAAAGGAAGGCGATGAAAATATGAACACCATAGAAAACAGGATTACATGGGAGTCTGTGTGTGGTCAAAGAGCCCTGGAAGAATGAAATATATACCTATGGTGTCATTTGAATTTTCCATGACTCTAGTCAAACCTGGAAGATATGAGAATGGTAAAGGAATGATGTCTGCTTATAAAGGGGGTTTGTAATTTCCTTTAAATACTTGGGTAAACTGTGTGCCAGTGGTTCATGCCTATAATCCTAGCTACTCAAGAGGCAGAGATCAGGAGGATTACAATTCAAAGCAAGCCCAGGGAAAATAGTTTACAAGACTCTTATCTCAGAAAAAACCCATCTCAAAAAAGGGCTGGTGGAATGAGTCAAGTGATAAGAGCACCTGCCTAGCAAGTGTGAGGCCCTGAATTCAAACCTCAGTGCCATGAAAACAAAAAACAAAAAAACAACTTGGGCAAATTACATAGAAAAGGTCTCATCTTGGTGGGATAATATTTTCATTTTCCACTTCCCAACATAATGTTTGCCTTTGCTTTCTATTTCCATATCTGCTGTTATAGACATGTCTGGGTGTTTATAGACATAGTAAGAGTCAGTGAAATGAAGGTAAGGATAGACACATCTGGGTGTGTATGGACAAGCTTAATCACAGACATTTAAATGAGAGTTAAAAAACACAACCTTGGTGTTCATGTACGTCACAAAATCATAGACAATCAAATGAATATGAGATAGATATGTCTGGGTGTTTAAAGACATGTTCAGTCATACACAGCAAAATGCAGATGAGAATAGACGAATCTGGGTACTTATAGATGTGCTCAGTCTCAGGATGTGAAATGAAGATTAGGATGGACACGTGGGTTTTTGTGGATGTGGTCAGGCACACACAGTGAAATGAAGGTTTGATGGACAGCTTTGGGTGTTTATGGGCATGCTCAATTACAGGCAGGTTAATGAAGTTGAGAATAGACAGGTGTGGTAATTATGGCCATGCTCAGTTGCAGGCAGTGAAATGGAGATGAGGATGGACAGGTGTGGGTTTTTGTGGACATGCTCAGGCCTAGGTGGTGAAGTGAAGGTGTGGTAGACAGATCTGAGTGTTTGTGAACTTGTTCTGTCACACACAGTGAACTGAAGATGTGATAAGGAGGTTTGGGTGTTTATGGATGTGCTCTGTCACAGGCAGTGAAATGAAGATGAAGAAAAGTCCTGGTTTTATGAACATAGTAATAGACAGTGTAATGAATGTAAGGATAGACATATCTCGGTCTTATGAACATTCTCAGTCATAGACAGTTAAGTGAGTATGAGCGTACACAGTCTTGTTGTCTGTGTACATGGTCGATGATAGTGAAATGAAGGATATGGTAGACAGATCTGGGTGTTTTGGGACATGGTCAGTCACCCACAGTGAAATGGAGATGAGAATAGATAGGTCTGGGTGTTTATGGATGTGATTAGTCACAGTAGGTGAAATGAAAATGAGGATAGACAGGTCCAGATGTTTATGGCATATTGAGAGACAATGATGTAATGAAAGGAAGGTAAGGAGACACACATCTAGGTGTTAATGAATGTGCTCAGTCACAGATAATTAAGTGAGGATTAGCATACAGAATGTTGGTGCTTATGTACCTGGACAGTAATAGACTGTGAAGTGAAGATAAGCATAGACAAATTGATTGTTTACAGACATGTTCAGTCACAGGCGGTGATTTTAAGATAAATATAGACAGGTATGGGTTTTTTATGGTGTTGCTCAGTCCCAGGCAGTGAAGGGAAGGTGGGATAGACGCATATTGATATTTATGGACATGATCACTCACAGAAAGTAAGGGCAAGGATACATAGTCTTGGTGTATTTGTACACATTCAGTTGGAGAAATGAAGGTGTGATAGGTACTTCTTCATATTTATAGATGTAGTCTGTCAAAGGCATGAAATTAAGTTGAGGTTGGACAGGTCCTTGTGTTAATGGCTATGATCAGTTACAGGCCTTGAAATGAACATGTGAATAGACAGGTTGATGGGTTTATGGGCATGCTTAGGCTCACACAATGAAAGATGGTATAATACACAGATCTGTGCTTAGAGAAGTGAAGTTGAGGATAGACAGGTTTGGATGATAGTGTAAATGCTCAATCACAGGCAGTGAAATGATGGTGAGAATCGACTAGTTCAGGTAATTGTGGATGTGCTCAGTCACAGAATATTAAATGAGGGTGAGCATACACAGTTTTAGTGCTTTTGTATATGGTACATAATAGTGATATAAAGTTTAGAAAGTCAGGTGTGGTTGTTTATGGACATACTTAGTCACACACACAGTGAATTGAAGATGTGATAGACAGGTCTGGGCTTCTATGGATGTGCTTTTATAGGTATTGAAATGAAGAGGATAGACAGGTCTCATTGAAAATGAATATGCTCAGTCACAAGCAGTGAAATGTTGGTGAGGATAGACAGCTCAGGCTGTTTAGGGACATAGTAAGAGAATGAAATGAAGGTAAGGTTGACACCTCTGGGTGTTTACAGACATGCTCAGTCACAAAAATTAAGTGAGGGTGAGAATACGTAGTTTTGTTGCTGTTGTATGTGGTCATCATAGACTGTGGAGTGAAGATGAGATGAGGCAGGTTTGGGTCTTTTTGGCCAGGCTCATTCACATACAATGAAACCAAAATTTGATAGATACATGTGGTTTTTATGGACTTGTTCAATCATAGGCAGTGAAATGAAGATGAGGCTAGACAGGTGTGGGTGTTTATGGACATGTTATATCACAGGGAGTATAATGATGATGACATTAGATAGCTCTGTGTGTAATGAACTTGCTCAGTTAAGATAGTGAATTGAAGATGCAACAGACAGGTGAAATGAAAATGAGGGTAAATGGAAATGAGAGCAAATGAATATGCCCATTACAGGCACTAAGATGAAGAAGAGAATTGATAGGACTGGGTGTCTGTGGACATAGTAAAGGACAGTGAAACAAAGGGAAGATTAGACACATTAGGGCATTTATGGACATGCTGAGTCACAGACAGTTAGGTGAAGGTTGGCATACACCATCTTATTGTTTTTGTGCAGTCAGTGATAGTGAACTGAAGACATGATAGGACTGGGTGTTTATGGACATGTTCAGTCACAGGCCATTAAATGATGTTGAGGAAAGAAAGTCTTCCTGTTTATGAACATGCCCAGTCACAGACAGTGAAATGGTGGTGGTGATAGATATGTCCTGTTGTTTATGGACTTAATAAATACAATGAAATGAAGGTGTGGAAATACATGTCTGCATGTTTGTGGACATGTTCAGTCACAGACAAATGAGGGTGATTTACACTATTGGTGTTTATGTACATGATCAATCACAGACAGTGAAATGAAGATGACAGAGAGGTTTGGGTGTTTATATGCATTCTCAGTCAGAGACAGTTAATGAAGGTGGAAATAGACAGCTCTAGGTGTTTAAGGATATGTTCAGTCACAGGTCTGTGTTTGATGGTGAGAACTGACAGGTCTGCATGTTTACAAACATGCTCAGTCACAAAGAGTGAAATGAAAATTTTTTCCAGTTTAGCCAGGCAAAGCCAGTGGGGATAGAGATACAAAGCACAGCTTGCTTTAAAAACATTAAGACTTGGTGGTAAGATATTGAAGTCCTGTACACAATTACTGGCACATATTCTTGTGATTTGTACTGGGTCACTACCACTGTGACTTACCTTCCCTGTTTGTGTGCTTGGGAAATTAGTGTACATTCTAGATTATTTTCCAGCAATGCAGGCTCAAGGGCCTTCACTGGAGTTCACTTTCTGTTCCATACTTGAATCCAAACAGACAGGTAATGTCTGTGCTAAGGCCTACTTCCCTTGTAATTTTCAGATTATAAGGTATCTTAAATGTATTTTTAAACTCTCTGTACAAAGGAACAAAACCATTTTACCTTAACAACATTTGAAAACAATTACTGTGACTATATTGAATACTTCATTCACTGAACAAACAGATCTTTTCTTTTCAAGTGAAGTGTCATGTGAACTACCTGTATATTTGACATTAACCAGCAGGAACTCTAAAATCCAGAAGTGAATGTGTCTCATTGGACAATGGACATTTGTAAAGATTGGAGAATGGGTGCCATCATTGTCTGCCTACCCCCAACTCAGTAGAAATATTAATTTAAGTGCATTAGTATACAGATTATAACTGCATAGAAATACAGATTTCAATACTTAGGCCTGGAAATCTATATCTCCTAGTAGTAGTTGAATAAAACTAGTAAATTCAAAGGACTTTAAAATTCATTTATTATGTGGAAAATAGGTGGTATAGTATTTATGATAATAATATCTGCCTTTTTAATGACTACTTAATGATTACCAGAGAAGATACACAGTAAGTGCATATCAGCAAAATGACATGCTGGTATAGTTCTACAAAGATTACCTGTACTTTTTATTTTAAAATATTACTACTGGAATGGCAGTGCAGTTCAGTTTTGGAGCACTTGCCTAACATGTATGGAACCTTCTGTTCAATCCCAATAACATAAAAATGATGATTATCCAGAAATACATGTTTCTTACATATTTTGGTAGTGTAGTGGGAATTGAACCTTTGTAGATGCTAGACAAGCACTCTACCACTTAAGCCTCATTCCCATTCATTTTGTTTGTGTTTTCAGCTCACAATTCTCTTAACTTTGCCTCTCAAGTAGCTATAGTTACAGATTTGTACTACAGTACCTTGACTCTTCCTCAAGAATTTTTGAAGAAAAAATATTTCAGAACTAGCTTGCAATATAATGTTACTTATATTTAGTAACAGACACAATGTTTTTCAATATCTCTTTGCACTCACTATTCACCTCACTAATATCTTATGAATTTATTTTGACTATAGAGCAATCCCACAAGATCACAGTTAATTTAGTCATCTAAGGTATTAGGTTCTATATTATCATTATTATTATTTTTCCTATTTTTGTCAAAAAGATTTTCTTATATCTTTAATATTAATATACCTTAAAAGTTATCATGTTAATATATCATGAAAGTATTCATATGTCCAGTAAATTTGCAAGTTCTTTCAAAATTGGAAGCAACAAGGTCTTTACTTATAATTTGTTGTCATGACAAAAACAATGCTGTACCCAAATAAATATAACAATGTGTGATTCATCTGCCTCCTTAGCACAGTAGGGAGCATGTCAATCTCAAAAGTACATGTGATTCCATAGAATGAAAAATCAAGACAGATTTGGAGGCCAGAAGAATTGCCAGTTTTCTGCCCTGTTACTGTACACATTGCTCCTTTTGCAGCCTCCCAATTGAGTACTAGGATTGCAGGATTATACCACTATGTTTGACTTCATTTGTTTTTGTTATATAAAATATGTGATTGCAGAGTCTTTTAGATTCACTGTAGCATTTGGATCTCTAGTTCAATGGGTTTTCCACAGAATTAGAAAAATGAAAATCTTTCCAACTATGCACATGTTACCTATCTTGCAAACCAATATTTTGCTCTGGACTGAGAATGGTAGTTTTGTTGAATTTGTTCTTAGAATGCCACATCTAAAATCTCACTTGACTGCAGCTGTCCATGATGCAGAGGTTCTAGTGACTTGTAATGATAATAATCATTGACAATAATTGTAGCAAACATTGCCTTGAGCACTGGTGACTGTGAATTTGTTATGGGTGACCTCATCTAACATCACAAATAAATGAGGCACACTCTTGTTTTTGTTTTAGAATTTGAGATGTTGGAAATGACATTTTAATTAATTTATTTTTCCTTGAAATTCAAGATGAGAAGTCAGTTCTCAAATGAGACAGCTAGAAACCAGAACCAAGGTACTAAGAGTGAACTGCCATTCCACATTCTTTATTTTTCTTAAGCATTGTGATATGACCCAGGGTCTTTTACTTGTTAGGTAAGTGCTCTACCACTTGTGCTCTGACCCCAAGACTTTTTTATTTTCTTTTTGAGATAAGTTCTTATTAATTTTTGCCTAAGCTGATCTTGACCTGGAGATCCATCTGCATCTGTCTCCAAAGTAGCTGGAATTACAGGCCTGAATCTCATATTTATTTTTGGCTTCTCAGGGTTTGCTGCACGTATTATCATGATAATGTCAAGAGATACGTACTGAATAAAGATACCACACACACACACAAAAAAAAAAAACCAATGAACTCTTAAATGCCTAGGCTAAATGATATGATAAACTTTCATTTAACTAGCAAATTAATTCAAATAAGTCTTGATGTTTGTCATAGTCTTTCTGAGTGGATGTAGGACCAGACTCTGATTTGATATCACAAGCATTATGTTGCAAAAATGAATTGAGGAATAATTTTACTTTGTATTTTATTTTTACTTCTGGTTTTATTTTGTTTATCTATGTAACCCAGGCTAGTGTGGAACCCAGAATCCTCCTGATTCAACCTCCTTAATGCTGGAATTAAAAGTGTGTGTGTCATCACATGGAGCTCAATATATTTAAAATCTCACAAGTAAATGAAAACTACATAAATAAACATGAGAGTGATTTTATTAAACCAGAGAAATCCACAAATCTTTGTAGTTTAAATGTCATAAAAACCAGTGGTTCTGCCATTTAATCAGGATGGGTTGAGATAAAATACTTGGGCTTGTGCCTTAGACAAAACTCAGTCTACTTTGTGTTTCACCAATTAGAAGTTCTGCAAAGTAAGACACATTCTTACACAGAAAAGGTCTCCATTTAGTGTTTTAAAATGGGGACTCAAATATATTATAGAATTGTAGGAAACAATATAGTATACATGGAGTGCTTAGTCAGTTACTGAATACATCCTTCATCAATAGTAGTAGAAAGGGCCTGGAAGATTTAAATGATGAATTTCAATCCATCCATTTAAGTTGGAGTTGGGACATTACAAACTCCTACTTCTCCTGCAGACTTCTTCAATATTGTTTACATAATTTCAACTTGTAAGATGATCTTATTACATATAAGTACAGAAAATGTATAGTTTTTGTAGACTAGTTTTAACAGATTAAAACAAGTACTTGCTTGTGCACTCCAATTCCTATTGAAGTTTCTCTTTATACTATGCATTGTCTGTTGGAATAGATGGAAAATTAATTGCAGAGTAAAAGTGAAACAAAATTATAATCTGTTCATCAATATGGGATGAAGTAGCCTTGTACCTGTGAACCATTGATACATGCTCTGGATTTCTTTTAAGGATCAACATTTAAGAAAGGACAAAACAAACAATATATACAAGAGTTTTTCTTCAGGTTCTTCTAAAGTGTATAATGAGAAAAAAACTATTACAGAACTATGAAATTGCTCACATGTCACACAATATATCAAGTACAATGATTTTTGATATCTTGTTTGTTGGTGGAAGCAAAAGCCTTGTTTTGCAAATTTTATGAAACATATATGGAAAATATATGAGAAAACTTATGATGTTACTGGGTGAGATTCAGTTACTTTAATTTTACATTTTCAAAATGCTATGAATTATGATATACTCACTAAAATTATGGCAAGAAAACAAACTACAACAAATGCTTTAGGAAGCACTACCCTACCCTGTAAGCAATATGTGCAGGTCTTAGCACTAACCTGCCTTAGGAACAGCTCTTGTGTAGGTCTCCATGGCTGTGGCCCTTGGATCACTGTGTAGAACTCACTAATGCTTTGGCTATTTGTTAAAATGAAATGTACCTGTCCATAGTCTGAGTACATTTAACCTTCTGGCTCTGGTAATCTCAGTGGGAACACATTTAGTAGAATAGTAATGGCCAGATATTTTATCCATTTATTAACTCCATTCAATTAATTTCCAAATCTCAGGGTATTAGATGCCTAAAGGGAATTACCTATTTGGCTAACATTGCTAATGTAAGGATATGACCAATATGAAAGTGAAGCCAGGCAGCTTTTTTTCTTCAATATTAGGTTTTGAATTCAGGACTAGGCTAGGCAGGCATGCTACCTCTTGACCCACTCCACCAACCCGTGAAGGTAGTTTGTTAATATTGTTAAATATAATAATATATGTAAATAGATTATCACATTCCTAGAAGTGCAGTAAATTGTGTGCTTTAGTAATAACCCATATGTTGAGAAAGATCTGGTCATTATATGTGGGACAGAGTGTTTTCAAAATATTTGTCCTAAAATCTGTTTTTCCAAATAAGCGTGGCTAAATAAACTCTTCCAATCCTAAAGTTTATACCTATATGATTTACACCTAGTTATCCAAACTTCTTGAGATTCAGGTTAGTCATCCATAAAAAGTGGATAAAATGTTATTCCCATTTATTTGTTTATTATCAGAGTTTGCTCTGTGGTGAAGAAGAACCAATTTTATTGGACAACTGTCTGTTCTCCACTTTGCTTCCTGTATTCTCCTTCCAATTTGATACATGACAATAAGTGAAAGCAAGAAGATGAACTCAAATCTGGAAGATTATTCTGTTGTACTATATAACCAAGTCATAAATGATTGAAATATAGCTCTGCATATGAACTGACTGGGAAGTAAGCAAGCTGGTTGAATTATATTCTGTAATTATGTTACTATTCTCCAAACAAGCATATAAAGAACTCTTAGTTTTTAAATTTTATTTTTGAATAATCTTTACTTTATAATAGGAGAGGATTTCACTGTGACATAAATTTTATATTCAAATAGGTGGAAAAAGACAAAGATGGCAGATAGATGACAGATGCTAGGACTTTGACCTGAATGATTTCAGACAAATACTGCTGATCTTCATGGTAGCAAGGATCAGGTAGTCCTGCTTTTTCTGCCAAGCTAAGATACCACCAATCCATATGGGAAACATAATATTCAATGACCCACACTTAAATTACTATTTATAGTGCATAATAGCCAGATGCTGGGACAGGCAGCTGCCACTCTGCCAGTCTGTTGGTTTGCTAACTGAGAAACTGATTGTTTTCCTTTTTTGTTTTTTCTTCTTTTATTTTTCTCTTATTTCCTTTCTGTATTGGCTGTTAAAAGAAAAATGCAACACAGAACTGGGGAAAGAGATATGCAAGCATCTGGGATGACCTGGAACTGCCATAATATGCACAGACACAGAAACTCTGGCTGCTGTCTACTTGTGTAGTCTTGTAGCTGACCTGTTTCCACCTGAGTGAGTCTGCAACACTGCCAGGTGAGTGTGACACATCATCTGCTTTAGGGAAACCATACATTCTAGCACAGCTGGGGAGCTGATTGTACACTGTCTGGACATAATTGGTGGCCAAATACAATGAGGGAACATTTCCCCTCTGCCTAGAGGAGCAGAAAGCTGAGCTGAATTAGCCTGTGTGGGGATGGGGCAACTCAGCAGCACTCTGGTGAAAACTACTCATTCCACTGCCTTGGAGAAACTGGGAGCAGGCTGAAACTAATAGTCTTCCACGAGAAAAAGCTCAATTCTAACTCACAGGCTTGCCCTGTGGGTGGTAAGGATTGGCAACCTCTCATATACCAACTCCTTGTGGGACTACTTCTGAGAACCTGCCCATACAAGAGGGTCCAACTAAGAAATCCTGGGCAACCACACTCAGACCCTATCCTCCCAAAGCTGTCTGATAGGGAGGGGGTCATCCATTGCCATGCAATCCAGCATATCAACCTTAAGAAGGTACAGTTTCATGGTAAAAGTCCCAGTAAAAAACATCACCTGAATTTGAAACCAGAGGAAAGTGTCCAACACATTCATTGAACTGATATTTTATATGATTACAAAGCAATGACTATAGAAGATCCTGAAAAGAATCCTACACGCAGAAGATTAAAACAAACATAACCACAAATGGATAGGAAATATTAAACCTTAAGAGACGAATAGACAAGCACTCTCAGAGTATCATGGAATTGGCTGCAACACACACACAAATCCTTAAACAATAAAAACAACTAGATGGCAGGAATCACCACATACCTCTCAATATTAACACTAAATAAAAAAAGACTCAACTTTCCGAACAAGATACTCTATGGCAAATTGAATTAAAAAAAGAATTCAACTGTGCTAGAATGTGTGGTTCCCCTAAAGCAGATAATGTGTCACTCTCACCTGGCTGGGTTGCAGACTCACTGAGGTGGAAACAGGTCAGCTACAGGGCAACACAAGTAGACAGCAGTCACAGGTTCTGTGTCTGTCCATATTATGGCAGTTTCAGATCACCCCAGATGCTTGCATGTCTCTTTCCCCAGTTCTGTGTTGCATTTTTGTTATAACAGCCAATTTCTTTTGCTTACAAGAAATCCACCTTATTGACAAAAAAACACTGTCTTAAGGTTAAAAGGTGGAAGATTTACCAAGCTAATGTCCCTCCCCCCAAAAAAAAACAACCAAGCAGGAGTAGCAATACTTATATCAGATAAAGTGAATGTCAAGCCTAAATTAGAAGAGATAGAGAAGGTCATTTCATATTAATAAAAAGAGCAACACATTAGGAGGAATAAGAATTATAAGTTATATGTACCCAATGTCAGGGCACTCAACTTTATTAAACATTCACTAATAGACATAAAATCACAGATAGAAAATAACACAGTGATAGTGGGAGACCTTAATACCCCTCTATCACCAATAAATAGGTCATCTAGACAAAACAATGATGAAATACTAGAATTGAATGACACCATAGATTAAATGGACCTGACAGATGTCTGTAGAGTATTCCATCTTGTAACAGCATGATGGAATGTACATTCTTCTCAGAAGACCATGGTGCTTTCTCCAATGTGGACCATACCTTAGAACACAGCAAGTCTCAATAAATATAAGAAAATTGAAATAATCCCCTGCATACTGTCTGACCACAACTCAATAAAACTAGAACTCAACCAAACAGAAAATATTCTAAAAATTGGGAGCTGAACAACACATTGCTCAATGATCAGGGGGTCATATAAGAAATAAGGGAGGAAATTAAAAGGTGCCTGGACTTTAATGAAAATGAAAATACAACCTATCAAAACCTATCAGATATAGCAAAGATAGTCCCAAGATGAAATTTGTAACCATGAGTGCACACATGAACACAGAAAGATCTAAAATAAATGATCAAATGATACATATCAAACTCCTAGAAAAATAAGAACAAGCTAAACCCAAAATAAACAGAAGGAGAGAAATAATAAAGTAAAGGTTGAAATCAATGAAATAGAAACAAAAAAATTACAAAGAATAATGAAACAAAAAGATAGATCTTTGAAAAAAATAAACAAGACTGACAAATCCCTTGCAAATTTGACTAAAATCTGAAAGAAAAAGACCCAAATTAACAAAATCAGAAATGAACAGGGATAGAAACAACAAACATCAAGAAAATTCAGGCAATCATTACAGACTACTTTGAAAACCTATATTTAAATAAATTGAAAAATCTAGAAGAAATGGACAAAATTCTTGATACATATGACTATCCAAAATTGAACCAAGAGGATAATCACCTAAATAAATCTATAAAACACAATGAAAATGAAGCACTAATAAAGAGTCTTCCAACAAAGAAAAGTCCAAGGCCTGATGGATTCATTTCTGAATTCTACCAGATCTATAAAGAAGAACTAATACCAGCACTCCTTAAAATTTTCCACAAAACAGAAAGGGTAGGAACACTGCCAAACTTATTGTGGCCAATCTCTTTAATGAACATAGATGCAAAAATCCTCAACAAAATAAATATTCAATCTTATATCAAAACATATTATATACCATGACAAAGTTGGCTTCATTCCAGGGATGCAGGGATGGTTCAACATATGCAAATCATTAAATGTAAGACAACATATTAACAGAGGCAAAGCCAAGCCAATTGATCATCTCAATAGCTGCAGAAAAAAACCTTCAATAAAATTCAACATCCTTTCATGATAAAAGCTCTAATGAAACTAAGAATAGAAGGAATGTACCTCAACATAATAAAAGCTATATATGAGAAACCTAAAGGCAACATCATAGTTAATGGGGAAAAACTGAAAACATTTTCCCTAGCATCAGGAAAAAGACAAGGGTGCCTACTCTCCCCACTCATATTCAAAATAGTGTTGGAATTCCTAACCAGATCAATAAAACAGGAACAAGAAATAAAAAGGATACTAATAGTAAGAAAGAACATAAAATATCTTTATTTACAGATGACATGATCTTATACCTAAAAGACTTGAAAAAAAACAAACAAATAAAAAATCTCTTAGGCACCATAAATAGATACAAAATCAACTTACAAAAATCACTAGCCTTTTTATATCCCAACAATGAACAGATTGAGAAAGAATATAGGAAAAACAATTACATTTACAATAGCCTCAAAAAGAATCAAATACCTAGGAATAAATTTAACAAAGAATGTGAATGACCTCTACAAGGAAAACTAGAAACCACTGAAGAAAAAAATAAAATACTACAGAAAATGGAAACCTCTCTCATGCTCATACATTGCTAGAAACAACATAGTAAAAACGGCTACACTATCAACAGCAATCTAGATGTTCAAAGCAATTTCCATCAAAATACTAATGACATTCCTCACAGAGATGGAAAATTGAACTCTAAAGTTCATTTGGAAGCAAAAAATGCTGGAAACAGCCAAAGCAATACTGAGCAAAAAGAGAAATGCTGGAGGTATCACAATACCCGACTTCAAACTATATGACAGGGTCATAGCAATAAAAACAGCATTGTACTGGCACAAAAACAGAAATGAAAACCAGTGAAACAGAATAGAAGACATAGATAAGAATCCACACAGCTATGCTCTCCTGATAGTTGACAAAGGCTCCCAAAACATATGATGGAGAAAAGATACATCATCAACAAATGTTGCTGGGAAAACTGGATATGTGCCTGATGAAAACTGAAATTAGATCCATGTTGGCCACCTTGTACAAGTATCAATTGGACATGGATTAGGGACCTCAGTATAAGCCCTGAAACCTTAAAGCTAGTATAGGAAATAGCTGGGAATTAACTGGAAGCAATAGGCATAGGAAATGACTTCCTCAGTAGAACTCAAGCAACTCAGCAACTAAGAGAAAGGATTGACAAATGGGACTATATGTTATTAAAAAGCTTCTGTACAATAAGGAAAATTATTTCTAAATTGAAGAGGCTACACACAGAATGGGAGAAAGTCTTTGCCAGCTATACATCAGACAAGGGACTGATAACCAGAATAAACAGGGTACTCAAGTACTAAACTTCCTCCCAAAACTCAATGATCCAATAAAAAAAATGGGTAACTAAACTGAACAGAACTTTTTCAATGCAAGAAGTCCAAATGGCTAAAAACACCTGAAAAGATGCTCAACATCCGTGGCCATAAAGGAAATGCAAAACAAAAACACATTAAATTTCCACCTCACTCCTGTTAGAATAGCTACTAGAAAGAACACAATCAACAATAAATATTGGCAGGGATATGGGGAAAAAGAACCCCTCAGAGACTGCTGGTAAAAATGTAAGGTAGTAATGTTTATCATCCTATACCAGACCCCAAACTCTAAAGTTGGTACAGGAAGGAGTAGGAAATACTTTCGAGCTAATAGGTATAGGCAAGGACTTTCTCAATGAAACCCCAGCAGCTCAGCAACTAAGAGATAGCATAGATAAATGGGACTTCATAAAACTAAAAAGCTTCTGCTCAACAAAAGAAATGATCTCTAAACTGAAGAGACCACCCACAGAGTGGGAGAAAATATTTGCCAGCTACACATCAGACAAAGGACTGATAACCAGAATATACAGGAAACTCCAAAAACTAAACTCTCCCAAAAATTAATGAACCAATAAAGAAATGAGCAATTGAACTAAATAGAACTTTCTCAAAAGAAGAAATTCAAAAGGCCAAAAAACACATGAAAAAAGATTCACCATCTCTAGCCATAAAGGAAATGCAAATCAAAATGACATTAAGATTCTACCTCACCTCTGTTAGAATAGCCATCATTAGGAATACTACCAACAACAGGTGTCGGCGAGGATGTGGGTAAAAAGGAATGCTTATACACTGCTGGTGGGAATGTAAGCTGGTGCAACCACTGTGGAAAAAAATTTGGAAGCTTCTTAAAAATCTAAACATAGATCTGCCATATGGCCCAGCAATACCACTCTTGGGGATATACCCAAAGGAATGCGACACAGGTTACTCCAAAGGCACCTGCACACCCATGTTTATTGCAACACTATTCACAATAGCCAAGTTATGGAAACAGCCATGATGCCCCACCACTGACGAATGGATTAAGAAAATGTGGTATTTATACATAATGGAATACTACTCAACCATGAAGAAGAATGAAATCTTATCATTTGCAGGTAAATGGGTGGAACTGGAGAACATCATCCTGAGCGAGGTTAGCCAGGCCCAGAAGATTAAAAATCATATGTTCTCTCTCATATGTGGACTTTAGATCAAGGGCAAACACAACAAGGGGATTGGACTTTGATCACATGATGAGGTGAGAACACACAAGGGAGGTATGAGGATAAGCAAGAAACCCAAGAAAACCAAGATAGCATTGATGTCCTCAATGCAAAGCAACTAGTGCAGAAATTTTAAAGTGACAGAGGCCAATAGGAGAAGGGGACCTGGAACTAGATAAAAGGTTAGTTTGATAAGAATTAATTTAGAATGTAACACACATGTACAGGAAATCATTGCCAGTAAACTCCCTGTATAGCTATCCTTATCTCAAGTAGCAAAAACCCTTGGTCCTTCCTGTTATCGTTTATACTCTCTCTTCAACAAAATTAGAGATAAGGGCAAAATAGTTTCTGCCTGGTAGTGAGGGGTGGGGGGGGAAAGGGAGAGGTGGGGAGAAAGGAAGGGGGTTGGGGAAGGGGGGAGAAGTGACCCAAACATTGTATGCACATATGAATAAAAGAAATTTAAAACAAGAGTATAAGGTAGCAAATCCACTATGGAAAACAGTATGGAGGCTCCTTAAAAAACTAAATATATATCTGCTATAAAATCCAGCAATAGCACTCCTAGTGTTAACCTGAAGGATTGTGAGTGAGCTTACAAGAAAGGCACCTGCACATCCATGTTTATTGAAGCACTATTCATAATAGCTAAGCTGTGGAAGCAGCCAAGACTCTCCACTTCTTATGAACAGATTAAGAAATTGTGGTGTTTATATACATTGGAACTTTACTCAGCCACAAAGAATGAAATTTTGTCATTCACAGGCAAATGGATGGAGCTCTAGAACATCATCTTAAGTGAAGATTGCCAGGGTCAGAAGGCCAAGAGCCACATCTTCTCCATCATATGTGGAATATAGACCTAATACAAATGCAGCAATACTGTGAAACACTGGTCACAAACAGGAGGAGTAGGGTAAGAGAAGGAAACTAAGAACTTGAATATGGTTGATATATTCTCTATACAAGAATGAATGTAGAAATCTTTTTATACTACAATTCTTTTTTTATTTTATCATTTTACATTTATTCACATTTGTATATATTGTTTGGGCCACCTACCCTCTCCCCCTCACTGGCAGGGAGAACATATTCCTCCCTCTTGTATCTGATTTTATTGAAGAGAAAACATAAGAGATACTAAGAAAGACATACAGTTTTTGCTAGTTTGAGATAAAGACAGCTATACACAGATTCCTAGCATTGTTTCCATGTACATGTGTATTGCACCCCACATTGGTTCATCTCTACCAGACCTTTCACTACTTCCTAGTTTCCTTCCCATAGTGGGCTCTGCCAGTTTAAGATTACTTTATTCAGTCCTCTACAGTAAGCACATCAACTACATTCAAGTTTTAGGTTTCATTTACTTTTCCTATTCCTCCTATGTGCATTCTCCCCTTAGTTTGTGACCAATGTTCAACAATACTAGTGAATTTGTTAAATTTAGGTCTATTATCTGCATATGAGGGAGAACATATGACTTTTGGCCTTCTGAGCCTGGCTAACTTCACTTAAGATGATATTCTCCTGTACCATCTATTTATTTGCCAATGACAAAGTTTCATTCCTCTTTGTGGCTGATTAAAATTCCATTGTGTATAAATACCACATTTTCTTAATCCATTTGTTAGCAGTGAGGCATCTTGATTTTCCATAGCTTGGCTATTGTGAATAGTGCTGCAATAAACATGGGTGTGCAGGTGCCTTTGTAATAACCTGAGTCACATTCTTTTGGGTATATCTCTAGAAGGGTTATTGCTGAATCATATGGCAGATCTACATTTAGATTTTAAGAAGCCTCCATATTGTTATCCAAAGTGGTTGTACTAGCTTACATTCTCACCAGCAGTGCATGATGGTTTCATGCACTTGCCAACACTTATTGTTGGTGATGTTCTTGATGCTAGCTATTCTAACTGGAGTGAGGAGAAATCTTAGTGTGGTTTTAACTTGAATCACCTTTATGGCTAGGGATGGTGAGCATTTTTTCATGTGTTTTTTCCCATTTGGACTTCTTCTTTTGAGAAAGTTCTGTTTAGTTCAGTTGCCCACTTCCTTATTGGTTCATTGATTTTGGAGGTGTTTAGTTTTTTGAGCTCCCTGTATATTCTGGTTATCAGTCCTTTGTCTGATGTATAGGTAGCAAATCATTTCTCACATTCTGTGGATGTGCTCTTCAACTTGGAGACCAATTTCTTTTGTTGTGCAGAAACTTTTAAATTTTATGTAGTCACATTTGTCAAACCTTTCTCTTGGTGATGGTCTGCTGAAGTTCTACTGAGGAAGTCATTGCATATACCTATTGCTTTCAGAGTATTCACAGCTCTTTCCTGTACTAACTGCAAGGTTTCAGGGCTGATATTAAGGTTCTTAACCCACTTTGAGTTGATACTAGTCCAAGCTGTGTATTCTCCTGTTTGTTTTTGGTTGTTAAGTTCTAGTTTTATTGAATTATGATCAGATAGAATGCAGGGGGTTATTTCTTTGTTCTTACATTTGCTGAGGTTTACTTTGTGTCCTAAGATATAATATATTTGGGGGAAAGTTCCATGGGATGCTGAGAAGAATGTACATTGTGCTGTTGTTGGGTAAAATATTCTGCAGACATCATTTAGGTCCATTTGATCTGTGGTGTCATTTAGTTCTAGGATTTCTCTGTTGATTTTTTTTGTTTGGAAGATCTATCTATTGGTCATAGAGGGGTATTAAAGTCTCCCACTACCACTGTGCTTCAGTCTATATGTGCTTTTAAGTCCTTTAGTATATGCTTGATGAAATGTGTGCACTGACATTGGGAGCATATAGGTTGATAATTGTTATTTCCTTTGATGTATGGCCTCTTTTATTAGTATGAACTGTCCTTCTTTGTCTCATTTAACAAATGTAAGTTTTGAAGTCTACTTTGTCTGAGATAAGTATTGCTACCCTTGCCTGTTTTCAGGGGCCACTGGCTTGGAAAATCTTCTTCCAGCCTTTCACTCTAAGCCAGTGTTTATTTCTGTCAGTAAGATGGGTCTCTTGTAAACAACAAATCATCAGATCTTCCTTTTTAATTCAGTTTGCCAAACGGTGTCTTTTGATGGGGATGTCAAGTCCATTGGCATTCAGTGTTAGTATTGACAGGTATGTGTGATTGCTGCCACTTATTTGTTTTTATTGTTTAAGGACTTGATTGTGTACAACCATATCAGTGCTACTTTCAGATTACTTGTCTTTTCTTCTCATGTGATTTGATACTTCCCATTCTCTTATAGTTTTGTTTGCTTTCATCTTCTGTGTGCAGAATTCCTCATAGAACTTTTTGTAGTGATGGCTTGTTGGTCATATACTGTTTTAGTTTCTGTTCATCATGGAATATTTTTATTGCTCCATCAATTTTTAATGATAGTTTTACTGGGTAGAGTATCCTAGCGCTGGTTATTTTCATTCAGTGCCCAGAATACCTCACCCCATGCCTTTTTTGCTTTTAAGATTTCCATTGAGAAATCTGTTGTTATCTTGATGTGTTTACCTTTATTTGTTTTTTCCCTTTCTCAGCCTTCATTATTCTTTTTCTGTTCTCTATGCTTGTTGTTTTAATGTTTAATATGCGATGCAGAAGTTCTATTTTGGTCAAGTCTGTTTGGTGTCCTGGAGGCTTCCTGTACCTGAGTGGGCAAAACTATCTTGTGATTTGGGGAATGTTCTATTATTATTTTATTGAATATATTGCATGCTCTTTGGCTTGCATCTCTTCTCCTTCTTCAATGTCCACGATTCTCAGGTTTGGTCTTTTGCTGGAGTTGCTGAGTTCTTCCATATTCTTTTGATAGCTCTTGAGTGGTTTGACTAAGATTTCTTCTGTTTCTTCTTTAATTTCTATTTTACCTTACAGTTCTGAAAGTCTGTCTTCTATTTGTAGTCTTCTGGAGTGGCCTTCCACTGTGTTTTTTGTTTAACAAAAGGGACTTCCTATTTCTGGGATTTCTATTTGATTCTTTTTTCTGAGGTTTTCAATATCTTTAGTTCAACTCTTTTTTATTTTGTATTGTTATCTTTAATTCATATATCTCTTTTTACAAATAGTGTCCTTTGTTTCATTTTGGTGTTGAAGTCCTCTCTGAGTTTATTTAATTGTTTCTGTGTATTCTCATACTCTTTACTTTTGGTATTTTGAAATTTCTTGAGTGAATTTATTCTATTTAGCCATGTCTAGAATCTTTTCCATGAATTTCTCAGAGATTTCTTCTACAATTTCATTTTGAGGGTTTTTTTTTTTTGTGGACCTCATTGGGTTCCTTAGTGACATTCATCATTGCTTTGTTGGTGTCAGGAATTGTCTATCTATTTTCTTCATTTCCCACTAAATCCTGTATTGAATAATTTTTTTTTGAGGAGAATGGTTTCCATCCCTTTTACTTCTTCCCATTCCTCCATTTGGTAATGTGCAACTTTGCTCTTGATAGGTTAGTTGGTGGTTTTAATGGCCTGCTTTCTTTCCCTTGATTTAATTTTTGTGTTGTGACTGACCTGGTTGTTATCTAGGTTGATATGTTCTTTCTGTCTCTGGCCTGGCGTTGTTATTTAGCAGTAACAAATTCACAGGTTCAATGCCAGTCCACTTTTCCACATATTATATAGAAAACCCCTTGGCGATGATATCTATTAACAGTGGGAATTGGGTGGGGGTAATAGTTATTAGGCTAGATATAGAAATTTAGGCAATTGCTAAAGATGGCACTAAGAAGGGAGGCAGGAAATGGGGTCAGTGGGTGGGGGAAGAGGATGAGGGCTGCTGGGTTTTGTGGCCCTTGTGCATGTTTGGGCATAATTCTGTTGTAGTATGCTTGTCTGAGGGATTGCTGGGGCCTGGAGTTGTGTATTTTTGGTACAGTAAGCTACTCAGTGGTGATGAGTATGTAGGAGAGAAGGGTAGGTGATGACAAATAATGAGAGGATAGGAAAGGGAGGTGAAGACAGGGGAAGAGTGGATGATAAGGGGCATAAAGGGTAGTTAGGAGGGACAATAATGGATCATAGCACAAGAGGAGAGAAAGTGAAAGAGGTAAGAATAGTGATAAGAAAATAGTGATGGTGAAGTTAGCAATACAGAAAAAATCCACACCAAAAAAAAAAAATCAAAAAAACAAAAACACCAGGTATAGGAACAACAAAAAATTCGGTCTTTTGTTAAATGTTCTGGAGTTATTCTTTAGGCTTCCAATACTGGTATTGGCATACAAGTGGGAGCTCTGATGTTGTCTCACCAGGTGACTGGCTTGTGAGTAGGATTTGGTTCCTGCTGTCCACAGGGTTAGTTGCAATTGGGAAGAGAGGCAAGTCTGCCAGCTCATGTAGGGTGGTCAGAGCTATTGTTTCCACCAGACACAGCTGTGTTGCCCTTCTGCTACAACTCTGTTTGGTCAGCTCCTCCCCCAGCAAGGTGGAGCAATTCAATTTTGGATACTGCCCATTATACCACAAGATAAGCTCAGGGATCCTCCATCTGCTCCACTTTGGGAGATTGGCTTTTTGCCCCACCCCTGCTCTCATCCTTTATTGCTTTACCCACATTCATTCACTGAAAGTTTGGCACTGAGAGTTTGGCTCCTTGCTTTACCCTAGTTCTCCAGGGAAGGTTCAGCATTCCACCCCCACCTCTACAGTCTGTGTTAGATTATATTTCACTGTTTATGCTGCTCAGTTTTGTTGGAGGGGGGTCTCAGTCTTCCCAGGGGCTGTGCTAGATTATGTTTTGAGAAGTGGGTATGGGAGTCATGCATAGTGTGTGTGGCTCACCTATTTGTTCTGCAGATTCATGCAAGCAGCTTTGAAACTGGCTGGTGGGGAGAAGTGGCATGGCATAAGGAGGCTTTCCATAAATTAGGGGTGTAGCATGTCACAGAGTTTGATTCAGATTGATGCTCTGTATTCTGCTTTTGTGGGAGAAAAAGAAAAAAAAATAGAAATGGCCAGGGTTTTTTTTCCCCAGGGTCAGACACACCTTGCTGGCTGTGCTGTGTGGGATTTTTGCAGCTATTAGGTGCAATTAAAGGCTGATTTAAAGATTAGTCTTTGAATTTTATGTGCACCTAATGTAATGGTGTCTATTATTTTGGCTAGAAGCAATTAGAATTACCCAAGTGTAGGTCCAATGTCTTAAGTTGGTTTCTTGAGTCACACAGCTTAGGCTTTCTGATTCCCTGCCTTAACCACCATCTTGGATCTATCTATAGAAATCTTAAATGAGCTGAAACCACCATAAGGAAAGGGCTAAGGTATAATGGAGAAAATTAGAGGAGATAAATCAATTAGGGTTATAATACATGGAAATATCACAAGGAAACTCTCTGTGTAGTTATCTTTTTCACAACAAAAACGTACTGTTTTTATTTTTAGACTTTATTTTTTCCCACAAAATCAGAGAATAGGAGGGGGTAACAGGCCCTACCTGGAGGGTGGGGGCTTAGCACGTGTGGGATGGAGGAGGTGGAGAGAAAATATGAAACAGTGTGAATACTGTGTTAAAAGGTATATACATGCATGTAAATGCAAAAATGATAACTGTTGAAACTATTCCAGGAATTGGGGGAGGGAGAATAAAGGAGAGCAATAGAGGGGCTGAATTCAAGAGTGATATATTTGATACATTGTAAGGACCTTTTGAAATGCTACAACGTACTCCCACCCATCACAACAATAAAGGAAAAAATAGATAGGTGTTGGTACACATTGTTAGTGAAGTGAAAGAATGGTTAAAAATAATGCAGAAGTTCTGGCTGGTATTTTTTTTGTGGTACTCAGGCTTGAACTCAGGGCCTATATCTTGAGCCACCCTCCCAGCCAGTCTTTTGTTATGATGGGGTTTTTTGAGATAGGGTCTCATAAACTATTTGCCTGAGCTGGCTTCATACTTTGACCCTCCTGATCTCTGCCTCATGGATATTTATAACAAAGAAGTGATAAATGGTTAAGATGATTGATAGGCTAATTACCCTGAAATGATCATTATGTAGTGTATACATGTATTATATTTGTCCCATACATATGAACAAATATTTTGCATCAATCAAAAATAAATGTTTTAAAATCAATTCATGACATTTTTAAATAAATTGGGTAAAATGTTGAATTTTAATATTAACTAGTATTAATAAAATGATATTTAAATAATAATCAAATTTTTATTGAGGAATTACTGAATGATTTCTATTGTGCTTCCAAATTAATTGGCAGTACTTTTATTAAGCAGACTCATGAAACTGTTATTGTTCTACTCTCCTAGTTTTGGACCAGAGAAATGGATCTTAGCAAAGTTAAGTAATTTCTCAGAGGCAAACCTACAGTTGTCTTCCATTGAGAAATGTTGACCCAGGTCTTTAGCCCATTTGCTAAAGCCCATGTCTTTCTATATTGCATGTATAGTTCCTTCTGTATTGGAGACATTAACTCCTGGTGAGATGTACAGGTTGTAAACATTGTATCCTGTTTTGTAGTTTGCCTCTGTGATGTTAATTTTTTTTGTTCTGCAAAATTTTTTGGCATTATTAGGATTTGATCATAATAGTTTTAATCATAATCTTTTTAATATGATGTGATCATTCTTTTTAGTTATAATTTTTGGTTACTTGTATTTTGGGGGTCACACTAAAAAATTATTTGCTCAGGCTAATGCCTTAAAGCATTTCTCCTGTTTTATTTTTGGTAGTAGTTTTTTGGTTCATGGTCTTATATTTAATCAATTTTGTGGGGTTTTTTTTGATATGGTTAGAGATCACAATATAGATTCATTCTTTTGTGTGTGAATATCCACTTTCCCCAGCACCATACATTGATGAGACTTTCCTTTTCCCTTTGTGTGTTGTTGACATCTATGCAAAAATCAGTTGGTTTCCATTTGAGTTTTTATGTGTAGGTTTTCTGTTGTATTCCACTGATTTCTGTGCATTTGCAGTACTGTGCTTCTTAGTTATTATAACTTTGTGTAATATATATTTTTAGCCAAGGAATATAATACCTCTTGCTTTACTCTTTTTGCTCAAGATTGCTTGACCATTCAGGGTTTTTGTGGTTCCATAAAAATTTAAGGATTTTTTTTCTACTTGGGTAAAGAATGACATTGAAATTTTGATAGTGATAGGATCATTTCTGTAGTTTGTTGGGATGTTATGTACATGTTTATAGAAGCACTGCTCCAAAAGCCAAGATAAAGAATGAAACTTAATGCCCATCAGTGTGTGAACAGAAAAAGAAAGTCACCCACTCACACACACACAATGGAATACCATTAAACTATAAAAAATATGAAATCTTGTAACTTGAGGCAATGGGTTATTAGGCTAAGTGAAGCAAGCCAGACACAAAAAGACAAACATCACATGATCTCATTTAATGTGAAATCTAAAATGGTTCATCTTATCAAAGCTAAGATTATAATAGTAGGTACCAAGATATTGGGAGAGTAGAAGACTGATGTAGAGTGTTTAGTAAAAGGATATAATGTAACATGTAACAGATGAGTAGAAATGTAACAATTTCTACTTTCATTACTCATTAGGGTGAGTATAATTAATGAAAATGTATTGTATATTTCAAAATAGATAGAGAAGAGGATTGTGAATATACTCATAATAAAGAAATATTAAAATTTTAAGGTGATGAACATGTGAACTACACTGATTTGATCATATAAAATGCAGTTATGAGTTGAATCATTGCATTTTACCCAATAAATATATACTATACTTATATCAATAAAAATAAAAGTAATAGACTGTACTAAGCATAGATCATTAGCCAACCAGCAACAACCACACTCAGGTTGCTCCCATGGGGGAATCACAGGCTTCCCCATACACAGAGGGGGACCAGGAGTGATCACATCTGGATAGCCACAGGTAAAACTCTGGGGACCACAGATTGGAGGAACACCTACTGCTGTGACAAAGCTGAAGTGCTATACACTGTTCTCTTCAGCAAAAAGAAGTACTGACTTTTTAAAGATTTCTTCTCTGTTCTTATTTTTATGCTTTATTCTTTCTCTGACTGTATTATATTTCACTATAATAGACTTTCACACATTATTGTTATACTTTTACCCTGTATACTTCCCCTCTTTTTTTCTCTTTTCCTATATCTTTCTTCCTTCTCTGACTACCTTCTTTTTTGGCAGTAATGGGGTTCTAATTCAAGATACTTGAGAAACACCACCAGTATGTTTTGCTACTTAAGTTTTAATACCTATATCTTTAATAATTCTTAAAATTCTGTTTTACCCTATGAGAACCATATGTCTTTTCCTGTACAACTACATGAGGAATGTAGTTGATGTTCACAATTGTCTTTATCACACTTAAATATTTGGTGTTGTTTGGAACTGATGATTTCATTATTGCTGTATTCTTTCTCTCCTGTGAGTGGTAATGAGAGGTGCAAATTATTCTGAGATATAGTCCAAGTCCAGTGTTGAGAAACTGTACCATAATTCTGCTGCTACAGAGTCCTACATTAACATTGAGAATATTGTAAATCAAATACTAAAGGTGATTAAAATGTCAGACCACAACTTGGCCTTAGGTGCACAAATTCAAATACAGAAATACAAGAAACACGAACAGACAAGGGAAGATGACTTTTCCAAAACTCAACAACTCCACTGCAACAAACTCTAATGATAGTGAAGTGGATGAAATCCCAAAGAATTCAAAATAATGGTTATAGTAATGATTTATAAAATTATAAAGAATGCAAATGAATGCCTGAATGAATTCCAAGTGGGAACAAATAAACACTGAGTGACAAAAGGAAAATAATGCAGTATACAAAAGAGAAATTCTGTAAAGTTATAGAATCCTGAAAAAAATCAAATTGAAATTCTTGAAATGAAAAGCTCAATAAGTCAAATAAAATCTCAGTAGAGTGCCTGTTTTGTAAGTAAAAAGCCCTGAGTTCAAAACTCAGTCCCACCAAAAAAAATAAAGAGGTAAATAAACAAACAACTCAGTTGAAAGACTTGCTAATAGATTGGATCAAGAAGACAGAATTTTAGGGCTTGAATATAAAGTAGATGTATTTAGGACATTCAAATAAGGAAAAAGAAATAAAGAACTATGACCAGGACTTTCAAGACCTCTGGGATGCCATTAACTTACAAATCATGAGAATAGAAGGAAAAGAAGAAGTGCAAGTTGAAGATACAGAAAACACATTTAATAAAACAATATCATAAGTCTTCTCATTCTTAAGAAAAATATGTTCATCCAGTAGAGGAGGGTTTTAGAACATCAAACAAGCAAGACCAAAAAAGAATAATTTCAAGGCATATTATTAAAGCCTTGTTCTTATAGATATACAGAACAAGGAAAGAAAACTGAAATCTGTGAGAAAGACATGCCATGTCACATATAAAGTCCAATCCATCAGAATAACTGATTTTTAAACAGAAATATTAACATCAAGGAGGACATAAGGGAAATGCACATCAAAATGACATTGAAATTCCATGTTACTCTAGTTAGAAATACTATCACCTATAAAACAAACACCAGAAAATGCTGGTGATGATGTGTAGAGAAAGAAACTGATATACAGTGCAGGTGTGAATGTAAACTAGTACAACCACTATGCAAATCATTACAGAGGTTCCTAAAAATCTAAATAGACATTCCTTGGGCTGGAGGAATGTGTTAGTGGTAGAGTGCTAACCTGCCAAGTGTAAAGCCCTGAGTTCAAATCCCACAGCCACAAAAGACTTGCTTTATGCCCCCCCAATCAATATACAAGAGAGATACTGGCATACACATATTTATTCATAATAAATAGATGAACTGTGAAAATTGCTGAAGTACCCAACAACTGATAAATGGATAAATAAATATGGTATATATACTATGGATTATTACTCAGCCAAAGGGAAAAAAAAATCAAATGATGTCATTTGCAGGAAAATGGATGAATCATCATGCTGAGTGATATAAGGTGAGCTCAAAAAGCCAAATATTGCATAGTGTCATCCATTTGTGGAACCTAGGCCTAAAAGGATAAAGATGATGACAATGATGGAACATTAATATAAATAGGAGATACTCTAAGAAGGGTAAGTGGGAGTGGGGAGAGTTAATGAAAGGATATTGTGGGGTGAAGAGGATTGAACTGCACTACATATGTACATATGAAGACAGCATACTGAAACCCACAAAAAACTGTTTGAAAAAGGTGGGGAGAAATGAGGAAATGAAAATATGCTAGAGAGGGTGTATTTATTCAAAGTACACTGGAGCATTTATGAAATTATCACAGTGAAATTCCCTTGTATTATTAATGTATGCTAATTCAAAAATAAAATAAAAAAGAAGAATAACAGATGGGGTGAATTTGATCTAGGACTTTACATGAGAATATGTGAATATCACAATCATACTTCTTTTTACTATTAATATATGCTCATAAAACCAATAAGAAAACATAAACGCTAAAAGGATAACACTGCTTTACTTTTAGTGCCAAATTTGTTTTCTTTTTCTTTTTTCCTTATTTGTTAGTACTGGAATTTGAACTCAGCAATCTAGTCAAGTGATCTACCACTTCAGTCATGCTTATTTAGTTTTCAAATAAGGTCCCATTAACACATTAAAGAGAAAAGACTCTGAGTTGGTCTTAAGTCAATCTGAAGTGGGTCATGATAAAAATGATGTAGAGGAAGAAAATATCCTTTGCCACTCTCATAATTTTCTGAATTTAGAAATAATTAGAAAAAGGAAGAAATTTGTGAAGTTGTATTATCATCAAGATCTTTCAATCTATTATATTTTCATGTTAAGAACTTTGAGCTGAGCATTATGGCCCACACCTGTAATCCTACTTAATTGAGAGGAAGATTAGGAGGATCATGGTTCAAGGCCATGATGGTGAGACCCCCTTCCCAACAAATAAAAAAAAACAGCTGTGCATGGTGGAGTGGGCTTGTCATCCCAGCTAGATGGAAAGCATAAATAAGAGGATCATGGGGCTAACCTGGGCATAAAGGCAAGACTCTGTAAGAAAATACCTACAGCAAAAAGGGCTGGAGTTGTGGCTTAAGTGATAGATCACATGCCTAGAAAATGCAATGTCCTGATGATATTTTAAATATGATTTTCAAAGTTCTCTCTTTCAATTAAAATTGATGAATAACTTATTTTATAGTAATAACATTTTTATTTTTTTTATTTATTTTTATTCATTTATTCATATGTACATACATTGTTTGGGTCACTTCTCCCCCCTGCTCTCCACCCCTAACCCCAACCCCCCCAGCTCCCCCCCCCACTACCAGGCAGAACCTGTTCTGCCCTTATCTCTAATTTTGTTGAAGAGAAGACATAAG
This sequence comes from Castor canadensis, assembly GCF_047511655.1. Lineage (NCBI taxonomy): Eukaryota > Metazoa > Chordata > Mammalia > Rodentia > Castoridae > Castor > Castor canadensis. The sequence continues at coordinate 47,288,474 of NC_133400.1, read as the reverse complement.
CATAATAAGAAAGACAAAGTGTTTTTGCTAGTTGAGTTAAGGATAGTTATACAGACAGATTCCTAGCATTGCTTCCATGTACAAATGTGTTACAACCCAAGTTGATTCATCTCTAACTGATCTTTACACTAGTTCCTGAGCTCCTCATATTGACCTCTGTTGCTTTAAGGTTTCTGTATTAGTTCCTTTGTAGTGGGGACATCAAATGCCCTCATGTTTTGGGTTTAGTACTTATTCCCATTCCTCCCATGTGTGGTCTCCCCTTGTCATGTGACCCAAGTCCAACCACATTGCTGTATGTGCCCTAGATCTAAAGTCTGCATATGAGGAAGAACACATGATTTTTCATTTTCTGAGCCTGGCTAACCTCCTTCAGAATGATGTTCTCCAGTTCATCCACTTACTTGTGAATGATAAGATTTGATTCTTCTTCATGGCTGAGTAAAATTCCATTGTGTATAAATACCACATTTTCTTAATCCATTTGTCAGTAGTGGGGCATCTTGGTTATTTCCATAATTTGGCTGTTGTGAATAGCGCTGCAATAAATGCAAATCAAAACCAAACTAAGATTCCACCTCACCCCTGTTAGAATAGCCATCATCAAAAACACCACCACCAACAGGTGTTGGTGAGGATATGGAGAAAAGGGAACACTTGTACACTGTTGGTGGGAATGCAATCTAGTGCAATCACTCTGTAAAAAAATTTGGAGACTTCTTAAAAATTGAAACATAGATCTGTCATATGATACAGCAATTCCACTCTTGGGGAAATATCCAAAGGAATGCAACACAGATTACTCCAAAGGCACTTGCACACTCATGTTTATTGCAGCACTATTTACAGTAATGACATTTTTAAATGCTCATTAGTGTGATATATAATATAATGATCATTATTAAAATGATATTATTAGACATTTCATTCACTGAACAAATACTTCTCATATTTTCAAATGAAGTGCATATGAAATCCTCACTGGAACCTCTGCCTAAAAGGGCTGGCTCTGGGTCCAAATGCTTGCTTATATTAACAGAAAAATGACATACACATAGATGAATGGAAAATAAATTTATTTATAGTTTTGGGTAAACATCTTGGGAAAAAATTGTCTTCACCATGCCCATAGCAGTGTCACAGGTTATAAAAAAGGTGAAACAAAAGCTAGGAAATACGCATGGCAAGATGGTCTCTCCATATGAGCCTTCTCCTGCCTCAAAGCTCATGGGGGTATCCATCTTCACCCCCAGAATGGTGTTTCCTGGAAGAATCCTAATTCCTATGGGACTTGTTACAAAATCTCTGTCTATTTCACATTAACAAGTAGAAATCTTAAGTCTAGAAAGCAACATAACTCACCTAAAGTGCTCATTAAAAACTGGAGAACTGGTAGAAGCATTTTTCTCCTGATCTTTAACTCCACACAATTCTTTCTCTAAGTATAAAGTGTGCATTTAATGTATGGGGTATTTGAGGCTGAATTAATATGCCACCAATTAGTAGTTGGATAGAATTAGACATTTAACACCTATATATATTAGCTTCATAATGCCTGCAATGAGTTGAAATAGTACTGTCTCTTATTAGGATTCTCTATGATTGCAAGAGAAAATGCACATAATCCATGTGGATGACACACTACACAGATTAGCCTTGTACATGGCATTCTCATTGAAACAAAAACAGGATGTACTTCATCTCAAACACACAATATAATTTTAAATTTTGCCAATGGGATTATTCAAGAGACATTGTTTTCCTTTGAGAGTTTGATCATTATAATTTTATTTAGGTAAAATTTATTTGGGGACATGGGACTTTCCTCTTTCTGGATGTTCACAACTTTCTTCAGGTTAAAAAAGGTGTTACATGAAGTTACTTCCACATTGCTCTACAGTTATAGTAAATACATTTCTTGGCATTAAGACATAGCCTTTATGTCTTTGGATATTAAAAATATCCTCACTGCAACATTACATACATAAAATTCCAGGTATTGTTTATGTAATAGTGAATTAAATAGTCAAATAAAAATAGTTATATTATCTAGAGTAAAATGAAAATAATACATACTATCTAAATAAATTAAATTCATATTCAAATTAACTACAAAATATTCTGGGAATTGTAATTTCATTAGGCTTCAATTTAATATAGAGTATAATAAATAGTAGTACTTATTTAAACTCAAAATAAGAAGTGAAAAGTACTTTGAAAAAGATATTACAACTTTGACTACAATTATAATAGATACATTTTTGGCATAAAGACACAGCCTTTGGGGTTTAAAATAGCCCATGGCAAGACTACATTATTATTATTATTTTATGTAATAGTTATAAATAAAGTTATAATATAATAGTATAGAGTTATAAATAATAATAGATAATTATTTTTGTAATAGTGGATTGAATAATCAAATTGAAAATTACACTATCTAAAATGAAAACAAAATATGTTCTCTAAGTAAAATAGAATGGAAATAAAAGAATAAGTTTCATATTTAAATCATCTAGTTATCAAATATTATCCTGAGAATTAGAATTCTATCCACCTTCAATTTAAGGTGAAAATAATCACTAAGCAACAGCAGTAATTTAAACTGAAAAATGAGAGAGAAGTGAAAGTACTTTGAAAAGAGATCAACATATTGCCAAGTTTCTTCTTATGGTTCTAAAGATTCAGTAACAGGGTAAAATGAAGATAGAATTGACCCTGAAGAAAACTCACTTCCACTTTGAGGATGTGAGTAGAGTGGGGGGACATCTAGCTCTTGGGGGAAGATAACTGAGGAAACCCCTCAGTGAATAGACATTTCTCATTGGAAGTAGAGAATGTAGATGGCCAGGGAAGTCCCTTGGTGGAAAATGATTTTGAGAAACTCCAAACAAGATTCCTGGAGGAGGCAGAGGAAAAAGGAAGCACTCTTCTAATGAATTGTCACTTTGTATCCACTGGAAACAAGGGACTTCTTATAGGAGGAACTAAAAATTGCCCACTACTTTACTTTCAGGAGAATTCTCTTTGGTATATGCTGCGTTTGAAATACCAAATACACGAGGATCTTAAATTCCATCTCCTTTTTGATTAGTTTTTGTCTCTTGCTGGCATTAACTTTCCTGAAATACTTATGTTGTTTTTCAGTAGCCTGAGCCACCAACCAATTAAGGTGAGCATTTTTTTCTCATAGGAAATAATCAGCCTTTGATAATAATGATTTAGTCTCTCTAATTTTTCTATAAGATCTCTGGCTACCTTTTAATAGGTCTCCAGCTCTGTAAGCATATGCATGATCTTTACTTCTGCTTTGGAAAATTTCTTCTCTATGTCTTTTTGGCAATGATCCTTTACCATAAATTTCCTGTAGAATTTTGTTTCATCCTTTAAAGGTGACACTATGTCATCATGCTGTTTTGGAGAAAGGCTTATTTTGTCTAGTAACTTACATTTTTCCTCAATTAGTCTAGAAAGCTTTAGAGCCATCTTCCTTTCTCTTCTCACATAAATTTGTTTTCTAACTTACTGAAAACTTTACACAAAAGCGATACAATAGAAAAAGTCCAGTAATAGCTACATATATCCACAGTTCCCATGGAAAATCATATGGCTTTGGTCTCAGTTCTTCAGGGTCTTTTGTCACAACACTGCAAAATTCCTTTAGGACCAGCCCCAAGTAAGGCTTACAGACATCTTTGGGCACATCCAGGACTCCAAGGCTGCTTTGGCTGTTGTCAAGGCCAGGCAAACTCTCAAAGTTCTGACTGGAGCCCTAATGTTCACCTTGCCACTGGAGCAGACCACTGTGGTGCTCAATAGGGGAGGAGGATGTTGGTTAACATGTAGCTCACTCCAACCACACAGGAGGAACCTTGGCCCCTTCCTTAAGCATTACATGTTTTCAGCCACATTTTGTCCAGGAGGTCCCACTGTCTTCAATAAAATGGACAAAGACTTCCCAGATATCTTAAGCTCATCTAGGCACCCTCATGGATAAAGCTTGTTTATTACTGAACCCAGACTTAGATATCATTGTAGACAAGCCACAATTTGCTAAAACCTAATACACCAGTCTTAATTCCACTTGTACTACAACACAATTCCTCTGCTTTAGTAAGACTGGTTCCATTGACATTGATACTTCCTGAAAATGTTAAATGGAGAACTTCCTTTTCCTCATTCTACTTTTCATATTTTCTTTTTCTCCACATGTAGCGTATATTCATTATATCAGGCATATTCGGGAAGATTCCAAGATGGCACCTAGAGGTAGGAAGCAGAAAGCAACCCTCCTATAGTGAAATCTTGGAGAGACGCTGGAGACACACTTTGCAGGCATAATCACTGAGAAAAGGCATAACTTTGACCCCTCCACATCTCCAGCCGGTGCAGAGAATCTCCACTTCACATTAAACGGAGAAACGAGGAGGGCCCCCGGGGCCGCCAGTGGCCGGTGCCCATACGGCGTGGGAAGACGAGGACCAGGTGAGCTTCGTGGTACCGTGGTAGCCCCACAGACAAGGCTGGGCCAGAGCAGCATAGCCCCCTGGACAGACTGACCTCCACCCGGGAAAAAAAGAGAAACTGAGTAATAAGCAATAAGAACAGTTAAGACACGCTGGAAAGAGGGTGGGGCTCCCTGAGCGCTGAAGATTGGGGGAAGGGAATCCTTCCCGGGACTGTAAATAAACAAGCCGGGTGGGCCAGAGAGCCTCTGGTGGGAGCGGGGCGCGCGCCCAGCAACCAGGAGCGGGGAAGCTTGTGAGAGGAGGGAAGACCCACTTCCCACATGAACTGTAAACAAACATGGTGGCCGGCAGGAGCAGCAGCACCACCCAGTAAGCAGGAGCAGGAAAGCTGCTGAAAGTGGCAGTGGGAGGAAGACTTCAGAGGAGAGGGGGGAAGACCCACCTCCCACATGAACTGTAAATAAACACGCAGGCCTGACAACGCGGGGCAGTGTCACCTTTCCCAGTGCTTGGAAAGGGGAAAGCCTGTAGCAGAGGCTCCCACACAGGAGAACTCAGAGCAAACAAAGCCTGTGGGACCAGGTGAGTGGTAGCTCACCCCAGAGATCTGCATAAATAACGCCGCCAGCTACAGGCTGAGAGCAGCAGGCAGGCAAGCCACAGTTGCAGATACCATTCTCAGAACTGTCTCCAGACGCTTTTTTTTCTTTTTCTCCCTACCTTTGATGAGAGAACAACCGAATTACACCTGCAAGCCGAAAAACTTACTGAAACTGTATTGCATTTGAACTGGGGACACTTGGTGGGGCTTTTTTTTTTTGTGTGTGTATGTGTGTATGTGAGTGTGTAGTTTTGTTCTACTTTATGCATACCCTTTGATGAGACAACTACAGAACAACATCTGAGGCACCAACTACAGGACTGGAGATTGAGACGGACACCCAAATTATTAAGACTGAAACTGCATTGCATATAAACTTGGAAGTTTTTTGCGTTTTTTTTTTAATTTTCTATTTTCCATTTTATTTTAATTCATTTTTATATATAGATATTACTTTCATTTACTTATTTTTTATATTTTTTATCTTTGATTTTCAATCCTCTCTCTGTCTCTCTAATGTCTCTTCAGCTTACTGTCGATTAGTACACTAACACTCCCTGTTTATACCTTTGAAACTCTCTTATCTGATACCGTGTTCTGCTTTCTCCCTCTTGTCTGTATATTTGTTTTCCCCTTTTCTTTAACTTCTTGCTTTCCATCTCAGCTCACTCTTCCATTCTAAATATTACCATTGTTATTATTACAAGCTAGAAAATACTTAATTACACACAGTACAGGGACAGTAACAACACCAAGGACAATGACGGGAAGACAGAAAAAACAGGGAAACCAGTTTCCCCACAGCAAGAAATTAGTACAGGAACCAGAGGGGAATGAAGAAAACAGGTACTCAGATCCAGACTCCAACAAAATGAAGATAAACTATGCCAAAGGACCCAATGAAGCCCACAAGAATAATTTAAAAGAAGACATACTACAAGTACTCAATGAGAATTTTATAGAGATGATACTGGATAGGGTCAACCAAAATGTACAGGAGACACTCAAGAAATTCCAAGACAATAAAAATAGAGAATTTGAAAAAGCAAAAGAAGAAATAAAGGAAACCATAGAAGCACTGCATAAACACCAAAGTGAAAAAGAGAACACAATGAATAAATGGATAAATGAACTCAGGACAAAAATAGACAACAATAAAGAAGAAAAATGCCAGGATATGGAAAACCTCAGAAAAAAGAACGAAACAGAACTGCAAAACAAAATGGAAGGCCAATCCAGCAGAATAGAACAAACAGAAGACAGAATCTCAGAACTTGAAGATGAAATGGTAATTAAAGGAGAAACAGAAGAACTATTAATTAAACAACTCAAGACCTGTGAAAAGAAAATGCAAGAACTCACTGACTCCATCAAAAGACCAAACTTGAGAATCATGGGCATCGAAGAAGGAGAAGAGGTGCAAGTGAAAGGAATGCGTAATATTGTCAACAAAATAATAACGGAAAATTTCCCAAATCTAGAGAAAGATATTCCCATACAAATGCAAGAGGGCTCCAGGACACCAAACAGACCAGATCAAAATAAAACTACTCCACGACATATCATAATTAAAACAACAAGTTCAGAAACTAAGGAAAGAATATTGAAGGCTGTAAGAGAGAAAAAACAAGTAACATACAAAGGTAAACCCATCAAAATCACAGCAGACTTCTCAACAGAAACATTAAAAGCAAGAAGAGCATGGGGTGAGATCTTCCGGGCACTGAATGAAAATAACTTCAACCCCAGGATACTCTACACAGCAAAGCTATCATTCAAAATAGATGGAGCAATAAAAGTTTTCCATGATAAGCAGAAGCTAAAACAATATGTGACCACAAAGCCACCATTACAAAAGATTCTGCAAGGGATCCTGCACACAGAAAGTGACACCCAACTTAACCATGAAAAGGCAAGCAGCACCAAACCACAGGATAAGAAAAAGCAAGACAGTAGAGAGTAACATCAAGCAGGTACACACAATCAAACCTTCAAATAACTAAGACAACTAAATGGCAGGAATCACCACATACCTATCAGTACTAACACTTAATGTTAATGGACTTAATTCACCCATCAAAAGACACCGTTTGACAAAATGGATTAAAAAAGAAGATCCAACAATTTGTTGCTTACAGGAGACTCATCTCACCGACAGAAATAAGCATATGCTTAGGATGAAAGGCTGGAAGATTTACCAAGCCAATGGCCCCTGAAAACAAGCAGGAGTAGCAGTACTTATCTCTGACAAAGTAGACTTCAAACCTACATTGATCAAACGAGATAAAGAAGGACATTCCATACTAATAAAAGGGGAAATAGACCAAAAGGAAATAATAATCATCAATCTGTACGCACCCAATGTCAACGCACCCATTTCATCAAACATACCCTGAAAGACCTAAAAGCATATATTAACGCCAACACAGTGGTTGTGGGAGACTTTAACACTCCATTATCATCAATAGATAGGTCATCCAAACAAAAACTCAGTAAAGAAATCCAAGAACTAAAATATGCAATAGATCAAGTGGACCTAGTAGATATCTACAGAACATTTCATCCAACCTCTACACAATATACATTCTTCTCAGCAGCCCATGGAACCTTCTCCAAAATAGATCATATCCTAGGGCACAAAGCAAGCCTCAGCAAATATAAGAAAATAGAAATAATACCGTGCATACTATCTGACCACAATGCAGTAAAAGTAGAACTCAACAACAAAAGTAAAGACAAAAAACATACAAACAGCTGGAAACTAAATAACTCATTACTTAATGAAGAGTGGATCATCGATGCAATAAAAGAGGAAATTAAAAAGTTCCTGGAAGTCAATGAAAATGAAAACACAACCTACCGGAACCTATGGGACACAGCTAAGGCAGTCTTGAGAGGAAAGTTTATAGCCATGAGTGCATATATTAAAAAGATTGAAAGATCCCAAATCAATGACCTAATGATACATCTCAAACTCCTAGAAAAACAAGAACAAGCAAATCCCAAAACAAATAGAAGAAGAGAAATAATAAAAATAAGAGCTGAAATCAACGAAATAGAAACCAAAAAAACCATACAAAGAATTAATGAAACAAAAAGTTGGTTCTTTGAAAAAATAAACAAGATCGATAGACCCCTGGCAAACCTGACTAAAATGAGGAGAGAAAAAACCCAAATTAGTAGAATTAGGAATGCAAAAGGGAAGATAACAACAAACACCATGGAAGTCCAGGAAATCATCAGAGACTACTTTGAGAACCTATATTCAAATAAATTTGAAAATCTTAAAGAAATGGACAGATTTCTAGATACATATGATCATCCAAAACTGAACCAAGAGGAAATTAATCACCTGAATAGACCTATAACACAAAATGAAATTGAAGCAGCAATCAAGAGTCTCCCAAAAAGAAAAGTCCAGGACCTGATGGATTCTCTGCTGAATTCTATCAGACCTTTAAAGAAGAACTGATACCAACCCTCCTTAAACTGTTCCATGAAATAGAAAGGGAAGGACAACTGCCAAACACATTTTATGAAGCCAGTATTACACTTATCCCAAAACCAGGCAAAGACACCTCCAAAAAGGAGAACTATAGGCCAATCTCCTTAATGAACATTGATGCAAAAATCCTCAATAAAATAATGGCAAACCGAATTCAGCAACACATCAAAAAGATTATTCACCACGACCAAGTAGGCTTCATCCCAGGGATGCAGGGGTGGTTCAACATACGAAAATCAATAAACGTAATAAACCACATTAACAGAAGCAAAGACAAAAACCACTTGATCATCTCAATAGATGCAGAAAAAGCCTTTGATAAGATCCAAGGTCATTTTTATGATAAAAGCTCTAAGAAAACTAGGAATAGAAGGAAAGTTCCTTCTATTTTATATTCCATTATAAAAGCTATATATGACAAACCTACAGCCAGCATTATACTTAACGGAGAAAAATTAAAACCATTCTCTCTAAAATCAGGAACCAAACAAGGATGCCCACTATCTCCACTCCTTTTCAACATAGTACTGGAATTCCTAGCCAGAGCAATTAGGCAAGAAGAAGGAATAAAAGGAATACAAATAGGTAAAGAAACTGTCAAAATATCCCTATTTGCAGACGACATGATCCTGTACCTTAAAGACCCAAAAAACTCTACTCAGAAGCTTCTAGACATCATCAATAGCTATAGCAAGGTAGCAGGATATAAAATCAACATAGAAAAATCATTAGCATTTCTATACACTAATAATGAACAAACTGAAAAAGAATATATGAAAACAATTCTATTTACAATAGCCTCAAAAAAAATCAAATACCTAGGTGTAAACCTAACAAAAGATGTGAAAGACCTCTACAAGGAAAACTATACACTTCTGAAGAAAGAGATTGAGGAAGACTATAGAAAGTGGAGAGATCTCCCATGCTCATGGATTGGTAGAATCAACATACTAAAAATGTCAATACTCCCCAAAGTAATCTACATGTTTAATGCAATTCCCATCAAAATTCCAATGACATTCATTAAAGATATTGAAAAATCTACTGTTAAATTTATATGGAAACACAAGAGGCCACGAATAGCCAAGGCAATACTCAGTCAAAACAACAATGCAGGAGGTATCACAATACCTGACTTCAAACTATATTGCAAAGCAATAACAATAAAAACAGCATGGTACTGGCACAAATACAGACATGAAGACCAGTGGAACAGAATAGAAGATCCAGATATGAAGCCACACAACTATAAGCAACTTATCTTTGACAAAGGAGCTAAAAATATACGATGGAGAAATAGCAGCCTCTTCAACAAAAACTGCTGGGAAAACTGGTTAGCAGTCTGCAAAAAACTGAAACTAGATCCATGTATATCACCCTATACCAAGATTAACTCAAAATGGATCAAGGATCTTAATATCAGACCCCAAACTCTTAAGTTGATACAAGAAAGAGTAGGAAATACTCTGGAGTTAGTAGGTATAGGTAAGAACTTTCTCAATGAAACCCCAGCAGCACAGCAACTAAGAGATAGCATAGATAAATGGGACCTCATAAAACTAAAAAGCTTCTGTTCATCAAAAGAAATGGTCTCTAAACTGAAGAGAACACCCACAGAGTGGGAGAAAATATTTGCCAACTATACATCAGACAAAGGACTGATAACCAGAATATACAGGGAACTTAAAAAACTAAATTCTCCCAAAACTAATGAACCAATAGAAATGGGCTTGTGAACTAAATAGAACTTTCTCAAAAGAAGAAATTCAAATGGCCAGAAAACACATGAAAAAATGCTCACCATCTCTAGCAATAAAGGAAATGCAAATTAAAACCACACTAAGATTCCACCTCACCCCTGTTAGAACAGCCATCATCAGCAACACCACCAACAACAGGTGTTGGCGAGGATGCGGGGAAAAAGGAACCCTCTTACACTGTTGGTGGGAATGTAGACTAGTACAACCACTCTGGAAAAAAATCTGGAGGCTACTTAAAAAGCTGGACATCGATCTACCATTTGATCCAGCAATACCACTCTTGGGGATATACCCAAAAGATTGTTACTCCAGAGGCACCTGCACATCCATGTTTATTGCGGCACTATTCACAATAGCCAAGTTATGGAAACAGCCAAGATGCCCCAGCACTAACAAATGGATTAAGAAAATGTGGTATCTATACACAATGGAATTTTATGCAGCCATGAAGAAGAACGAAATGTTATCATTCGCTGGTAAATGGATGGAATTGGAGAACATCATTCTGAGTGAGGTTAGCCTGGCTCAAAAAACCAAAAATCGTATGTTCTCCCTCATATGTGGACATTAGATCAAGGACAAACACAACAAGGGGATTGGACTATGAAAAAAAAAATCAGGCTTATTCATTACATAAATTCCCAATAGCTTTGCATTGTGCATTGATTAGATTAATTAGATTGCTCCCATGGTCTCTCTTGAGCTCCCTCCAAGCCCCAGTTAAAGCAGTTGTAAGAAGTTTAATCGTTCTATTTCATGTATGTACACGATGCCCATTAACCATATTTCCTTACCTTCATCTCCTTAATTAACCCTCCATCCTTCCAGAAGTGCTCCCCCCACATTGCACCTATTTTACAGTTCGATCTTTCATTTTTAATTACAAAGTCAAAGTTCAAAGAGGTTCTTGATGTATCCCAGCTGTGAATATACTTAACTTTGGTCCGTTCAACCCCTGCCGTTACTCTCCCTTACCTGTTTCTTCACCCCTCCCATTATTCAACAGCTTTCAGTACATACTGGTATGTGTTCTACCTGCAGAGATGCAATGCATTTCGATATTGGTGACCATCATTCTCTTTTCCTTTCCTTCCTCCCCTGAGTGTCATAGCGTAGTTCTACTATTCAAACATGTTCTACATATAAATGTGCATATGATCATTTTTGTGTGTGTTCACATTGAGCTTTGAGATATATCTTCTACATATGAGAGAACAAATGCAGCCTTTGTTTTTCTGAACCTTGCTTATTTCACTTAACACAATGTCCTCCAAATCCATCCATACACCTTCAAACAACATAGTTTCATTCTTCTTTATGGCTGAATATATCTACCACATTTTCTTAATCCTCTCATGAGTTGTAAGGCATCTGGGTTTTTTTCCATAGCTTGGCTATGTTTGCTTCAACAAATATTGGTGTTCAAGTGTCTTGCATGTCTTTTCCTTAGAACCCCATGATTCACAGGTTTGGTATTTTGATGGAGTTGCAGAGTTCTTGCATATACCTTTCACAACTCTTCAGTCTTTTCTCCAAGAATTTTTCTATTTTCTCTTTGAGCCTGAAATTCTGTTCTACTTGTTCCAGTCTGCTGACTAAGGAACTTTTTATTTTATTTGATTCTTTTTTTTTAATTTGAGACTTTCTTTGTTAAGCTCATCTTTTACATCTTGTACTGCCTTCTTCATTTCATTTCTCTCTCTTTATTAATGATTTCCTTTCAGTGTTGAAATCTTCTTTGAGTTCATTTAGTTTTTTTCCTGTGTCTCCTTTAGCTTTTTATCCTTATTTTCTTGGGACTCATTTAATTATTTTTGTAGGTCCTCTTCAAGATCTTTAAACATTCTTATTTTTTATTGTTGTGCTGGGTGGGGTTATGTTGTGGTATTTACAAGAGTTATTATAGCATATCAAATACATCATTCTTGATTTCACCCCCTCTACCATTCTCCTTCTTCCGCCCTCTCCCCATTCCTGGAATAATTTCAGCAGATATAATTTTTCCATTTACATACATGTGTACACAGTATTTGCACCATATTCACCCTCCTTCACTATTTCCCCACCTCTTAGACCCTCCCACCAGTACCAACCTCACAGGCAGGACCTGTTCTGCCTTCCTATACTCTGATTTTGTGTAAGAAGAAAGAAGAAAAAAAATGACATTTTTGCTTGTTTATGATTGCTACACAGGGAATTTCCTTGTGGCACTTCCATGTATGAATTATAGCCTGCTTTGGGTCATGCATATTTTTCCTCTTTCTACCTTAGTCCTTTTCTTATGGTGGTTTCAACCTGTTTAAAAATTCTATATTCATTATTGTATAGAGAGTAAAACAATTTTAACCTTCTTAACTTTCTTCTCTTACCCTCCCCTTCTTGTATGTGACTTACATTCTTTCAGGTTTATCCCTAGAAGTGGAATTGCTAATCATATTGCCATTCTATTTTTAGTTTTTTGAGTACCTTTCATAGTTTTCCACAGTTGTTGTACTAATTCACATTCCTACCAGCAGTATATGAAGGCTCCTTTTCCCCCACATCCTCACCAACATTTGTTGTCATTTGTGTTCTTGATGTTAGCTATTCTAACAGGATAAGGTAGAATCTTAATGTGGTTTTGATCTGCATTTCATTTATGGCCATAGATGTCTAGCATTTCTTCATGTGATTTTTAGCTATTTGGACTTTTTATTTTGAAAAGCTCTGTTCAGTGCTTTTGCCCATTTCTTCATTGGGTCATTGATTTTTTTGGGAGTTTAGTTTTTTAATCTACCTGTATATTTTGGATGTCAATCCTTTGTCAGATGTATAGCTGGCAAAGGTTTTCTCCCCTTCTGTGGGCAGCCTCTTCAATTTAGAGACCATTTCCTTTGTTGTTCAAATACTTTTAAATTTCTTGTAGTCCCATTTGCCAATTCTTTCTTTTAGTTGCTGAGCTATTTGAGTCATGTTTTGTAAAAGGATATATGTAACAGATGTTATGCCTGTGTATATTAATTCCAGTGTATTCTCTACTCTTTCCTGCACCAGCTGCAAAGTTTCAGGTCTTGTATTAAGGTCTTTCATCCAGTTTAAGTTGATACTTGTACAGGGTGACAGACATAGTTCTAATTTCAGTTTTCTGCAGGTACATATCCAGCTTTCCCAGCAACATTTCTTGAAGATGCTTTCTTTTCTCCATTATATGTTCAACATTATTTTCATTGTTTCTCTGATCTTAGCAACTGCAGATTCATTGCCTTCACTGTCCACCAAATCCTCTATTGTGTGATTGGTTATTTTTAAGGAGTCATATTCCCCTGGTTTCTTTTATTTCTTATGTTTCTATTTTGACATAAGCTCATGATTATTCAATAGTTGGTTGGGGGTTTTAATCATCCATTATATTCCTTTTGACTCAATTTCTATGCTTGACTAGGTTAGTTCTTAGCTAGGCTGTTACAACATTTCTGTTCACTAACTTGTAGGTATAAATTAGCAATAACGAATTCACGGATTCAATGAAGAACCATTTATTTACATAATATATAAAACCTTTAGAAGGGGTTGGTGGAAGGCTCAAGTGGGAACGTGCCTGCCTAGCAAGCATAAGGCTCTGAACTTGAACCCTAGGGCTGCCAAAATATACATACATACATGCATACATATATATATGTATATTTGAAGTATAATCTATCAATAATGTGTATTGGGGAAATAATAGCTGTTTGCTTAGGGACTAATACTTAGGTAATAAAAATGATGGGAATAGAAGAATACACAGTGGAGGGGGAAGGATTAGGTGATGAGGAGAAGAGGCATGAGGTGTGGGGGATGGTCAGGGATTGTAAAGGTGTAGGAAGGGTGTGAGTAATGTATAAAATTGGTATAATAAAATACTCAGTAAGTATTAGTGTGGAGGAGATAAGGAGAGTAGGAGGAAAAGGCCAAGGAGGAGAGGAAGATAAGGAGAGGGAAGGAAGAAAAGAAAAGGAAAGAAAAAAAAAGTAGAGGGATAGAAAAGAAATTTGAACAAGAGAGGGCTAAGCAAATTAAAGTTTCAAAAGAATGGGTAAAGGAGATAAGTAAAAAGGAAAAAGAAAAAAAGACATTTATTTGTCCAAATTTATTCCATGTTATGGAGAGGAGTGAGTTTCACCTGAGTTCAGTAAGCATGCTGTACCCTTCCCTCTGATTTCTAATCTGAGTTCTGTCTGTTCTTGGGGTTGATATGCTGGACTGGGTGGCAGCAATTGGTGGTGCCCTTCTTCACTGCAGAGGTTTGGAGCGGGGTTCTACTCAGGATGTTTAAGCCCAGGCCATTCTTGGGGGATGGGCAGTCAGGGTCAGCTTGTTTGAGTAAGCAGATTCCTGAATTGGTCAACCAAAGCTGATGTGTGAGCAGTGGCCAGCCCCTCTCACCTGCTGGGCAAGCCTGGGAGCTGAAGTTGAGTTGTTTGTTCCAATGATTGTCTCTAAAAATGCTATAAGTTCCACCCATGCTACTAGTTTCTCCAAGGTGGTAGAATGCATTGTTATTTTCCCCAGGCTGCACAGTCTGAGCTGATCCTCCTTTTCACAGGGTGGATCACCCCAGCACTTTGTAACTAGTCATGGGTTGAGCTGCTCTTCCTGCACCGGGTAGACCTGCAGATTTCTCTCCGTTTAGTAGGCCAACAGCTTTGTCTAGGAGGAGTGCAATGTGCCCACAGGTGCACTGGACTAGGTGGTTTCCTCCAGGCAGATGGTGGCCTGTTTACCTGAGTGGGTTGTAGTTTCTGCCAGTGGTATCAGGACCAGTGGCCAGGGATGCAGGCAGCAACAGAGGTTCTGTGTGCATGAATCTTGGTAGGTCCAGGAGAACCCAGGCACTTTCAGAGCTCATGCTTCTGTTCTCTGTGTTGAGTTTTTGCTCTTTGCAGAGGAAAAAAGAAAAAAAGAAGGGAAAAAAGTGAAGAACCTGCTCTAGCACTCCAGCTTGGCAGATGGCACCCATGGCTCCTGAGTTTCTGGGTCTGCTTTGTGCTATAAACAGCTAAACCAATGGTTAATATTTGTACATTTGCTTGCGTATGTATTGGTGGTTTCTTACGTGGGAGAGAAGCCAGGTTCTCCAACTTGTGCTATTATGAACCTGAAATTTTCTTTCAGACCTGTGAGAGCTGAGAATTCTGGGTTCTATTGGATATCTACCATCTATCTCCACTGTTATTTCTTTCAATTAGCTTTATAACCCTTTGTATTTTTCTGCTCACTCTTGGATTGCAAATAAACTCTTATTTTTGCTCTTTTTATGTTGTCTTATGGATTCCATAAGCTCTCTTCGTTCTTTTCTTGTTTGTCCTATGGGTATTTAGAGATTTCCTGTCTTCAAATTCATTGACCCTTCCTCTGGATCAAAATTCTTCTGGTGAGAACCTCTATTACAATTTTTAGATTACATTTTTCCAATATCACTGTTTTTTAAATTTATCTTAATGTCATTGTTTATTTTTTCTGATAAAATTTCAAGCTGTTGGTATTTTCTTGGAATTTTTGGAGTTCCCTCAAAACAGTGATTTGATTTTGAAATTTTTGAGAGACAATCATCTCCTTCATTTTAGGGTCAGTCATTGGTTGAATATTTTATTTGTTTGTGAGGTGATTGTTTCCTGATGCTCTTTATTCATACAGAGGCACATTGAGGTCCATGAGTTGAAGTCACATGTATTTACTCCAGTCTTTGGTGTTCAGCTTTGATTGTGTACATCTTCCAGCAGTATGTCTGTTTAGAGAGAACTTATGCACAGTAATTCCCGTGTTTCCTCAGCTAAAAACAATAAATAATTTAATAGTATCAGTGTCTGGAAATGGACACTAGATGACAGGATAAGCCCAGGTTTTGGAAACCTTTCAAGGGCTGGGCAATTGGTGTGGGACTACCTTGGATGAAGCTGAAGAGAGTAAACTTGGGTACAGAGGCTGTGCTGGAAACCCAGCTATGGGATAAGGCCTGTGGAGCCCTGAAGAATCAGGCTTTCTGTAGTGCAGCACTGCTGAACAGCCTCTCTGATTTGGCATCACCTATAGTTGGAACATAGATTGCCACTCAGTTCTGTGTACTGGTGATTGCTAGCCTCATCCCCACTCTGTCTTTGTGGCTGCTTTCAGGTGCTTTAGCCCCACTATCATTTGCAGTACCTCCTGTGCACCAAATTACAAATTCTTAGTTGACACAATTTTCCCTAGAGTTCCTGGACTTGCTGAAAGATTTTACAAGCCAATCAACCCTATCACTGAGAGTAGAGTTGGTATATCCCAACTGTGTATTTTTGTCCTTTCCATGTTATACAAGTCTGAGAATATGAACAGCTATTTTTAAAAAATATTTTTAATAATATTTGTGGCAGAGAAAATGGATGTTTGCCTTAACTCTCTTTGTAATATAGAAGCATAGTCAATGGGACATTTCTGTGAGTGGGCAGCATGCCACCATGGGGAAGGACCTTATGGTTAAAAAGACCTATTTCCTTTATTTTTGCCAGTGGAAATTGTTACAGACTCTATCAATGTCAAATTCTGGCATATTCCAAATGACACCTTGTCACTGAGTAAGGTATCAGTATTTTATGTTTTATTCTGTTGGAGAGAGAAAAGCGAGTTATCTCCTACCCACTATTTCCTGGTGTGCTTTGTGTTTTTTCCTAAGTGTAGAATAGAAGACAGCACCAACATGACCAAATTAAAATCATGGTGCCTCATGGTCTTTGATTCCAAATTCTACCACATAGAACTCTACTGGGTCTTTCTATTGTGATAGGAAAAAATTAAATTTCTGGTATGCTGAAAAAGACATGATAGTGAAAATCTACTACTTGCTCCTCAATCAATACAGAGATGAAAAACACTACTGATAGCTAAGATAAAAATTTAAGTGTTAGATAATCCTTATTATAAAAATATTGTGAAGCACATAAGATACTGAAAATTTTTCCATTTCAGATAGCTTTGAAATAAAAATATAGCAAACAGGAAAAAGAATAATGAAATCACTGTAGAGTGAACATACGTAAATATAATTCAGTATTGACATTCAGTCTTCAATGATTCATCATGAAGTTATAGTTATCAGTATTGAATAAAATTAAGAACTTTACTATAAATATTAACATTTAAAACATAAATAAGATATTACATACATTTAGGATTCCAAACAGATTTTTACGTCTTTAACTCTAAAGAACAAAAACTAAGTGCAATGGCATAAAGAGAGATACTTGTATAATTCATAAAGCATCAAATAATCATTAGAATTCATTATGAATAAATTGTTTTGAATATCAATGAAAAGATACAAAACAGATAAAATGATACATCAAAATGGAGATAGTCATTATTTCTAAACTGAGACTCTTCACTGATTTTGAAAGATTGAAAAAGGAGTAAGTTTATTAACGTGTTTGATTTAATTATATAAAACAAATGATGGTTCAAAACCTTACCATTGTTTGTTAATATGTATAAACTTTTCATATTATAAGTGATAAATAATAATAGTAATAAAATATAGCATTTTAACAAAGTTAAAATAAAAAAGTCAGGCAGGATGGTGGCACATAGCTTTAATAAATACGAAGAGTTCTTCCATACATTTCTCTCAGCCAAGGAAAACATCCAGATTTATTCTGCTCTTGTTCCTTTCTCCAAATCTGGGCTTTAATAAAACTTGTGGCATTATAGTACTTTAGAGGAGAAAGCCCATGATGTGCTAGTCATACATACCAGGCAATTTGCTAAGATGCACTTATAAAGCTCCTTTTCTTTAGCTCTTACTTTTTGCTCCTATAATATTTAGTCTGTTTATTTACATTAGTGTATGTTACATGTACAAAAAGGGTTTCATTGTGATATTTCCATACATGAATTTTATGTGTTGATAAAATTAACCCTCCCCATCACCCTCTATTTATCCCTCGGCTTTCACTGATACCATCCTTCAAATAATCCCCCTTTCACTTTCATGACCTTTTTTTTTTCAGGTTTAGATTCTGCATAAGAGAGAAAACATGATATTTGTCTTTCTGACTGTGGCTTAAGATGATGATTTCTACCTCCACCTATTTTCTTGCAAAGGACACAATTTCATTCTTCATGGCTGAATACTCCATTCTGTATATGGACCACATTTAATTTATCCATTCATTGGTTGATTAACACCTAGGCTGATTCCATTGGATCACCAAACATATTAATCACACTCAAATATCCACCAGATATTGACATAATTAAATATACTTTAAATTTCTGTCTTGTTAAAAAAGATATTTTTATTATGAACTTTTTCTTTTCATTAAGACATTTTGTTAAATGCATGGGGATATACTGAGCGAGAAGTCCTCCATGTATGTAAATGTAAAAATTGTACCTGGTGAATGAGAAAAATGTGATAAAATGACCACAGAAGTATCTAAAAGATATTCTGATTCACCTTCCTCCTAAAAGAAATTCTCCAATGTCATTATTCCTCCACACATGAGCAAATTCACTGCCATGCTTTAGAAGAAATTCCAAGTAAGAGGTTCAACTGAAATTAAAACCAAATAATAATAATGGGGAGTGACAGCTTTTATGTTACTACATCACAAACAGATTTAAGCAAGTTACACTCAAGAACAGATTTAACAAGTTTTAATTTTTAATCACTAAGGAATATAATTATGTAATCCACTTTATTTTGTACTGATTTAGATTTTGAGTGTAAGCTAAGGAACCAGATGCCACTTATCAAGAAGCAGGGAAGCAACAATGACATGTTCATGAGAGAGTTGAGAACTAGTTCACTATTCAAACAGAAGTGGATAGCCATGCATTTGTTCCTAAATAACTTTATCAAAAAAGAAATTCTCTTGGAATAACTTTAATGAAAATATAGCTTCTAATTCTTACAATGTTCAACACATTTTTACATACTGTTTCCCAAATTCCCTCTAATACTTGTTTTTATGTTTAAGAGAATTATATATCAAGTTGTTTGAAGATGCTACATAACTCATTACAGGAAGAAGAGAGTTGTGTAGCATTATGAGCATGACTACAGAAAATATATATTCTTCTTAATGATGCTGACAATAATAGCATAAATAGAAGTACTAATAATCACTACAATAAAGTACTCTCATCATTACTCTGATACTATACAACTTACAAAAACGTTACTGTAGTACAACTAGATGACATTCTGACAAAATATACATATTTATAAAAAACATTTATCTATTTCACAAAACACTATCATTCTAAAAATATTATTTAATATTGTTATATTCTAAACATGAACCCAAATGTTGAAGAAAATATAAGGAATAAACATATTTTCTTATGTTAATCAAGACTGCCAGGATAAAAAATCAACTTCTAATACTCAGTAGTAGCTTGTTTTGGTGATGCTGGGTTTGAACTCAGGACAGTGGTTGACAGTCTACCACTTGAACCACTTTGGCATCCCTTATTAATGATTCTAAACATCAACTGTGGTCCTCTGGGAAAAAATTAAGAATACACTACCATTTCCAATGCCATGTAGTAAATAAAATACTTGGAGTTAATTTAAACAAGAAACTATATGATCTGTATATTGAAAACAATAAATGTTTATGAAAGAAATGAAAGATGACAAAAAAGGAAGATTTCTATGTTCATGTATTTAAAGAATGAATATTATTAAATAGCTATATCTCCAAAGCAGCCTACAGATCAATCTAATTCCTAGCAAACTTCCAGTGTCTTTTTACATAGGAATAGAAAAAAATCATAGTATTTGTATAAAATCCCCAACGATCCTGAATAGCCACAGTAATTTTGACCAAAAATCCTCAAAGCTGCAGAAATTCCATTAATGGATTTGAGAATTCCTCACACAAGAATCAATTCAAAATGCATTAATGACTTAATTGTACAACCTGGAACTATAGCAATACTAGGGGAAATCAGAGGAGGAAAGTCCCATGATGTTAGTCTGGCAAAGATTTCATGGGTGTGATGTGAGCAACACAGGCAACAGAAGCAAATACAAACTAAGTTCAACTAAACAGCTCCAAATCCAGGTAGGAAATTGTAGAGTGAAAGACATAAATCACATAAACATCTAATATCTAAAAAAATACACCTGCTAAATAATAGTAAAACAAAGAATTCTACTGAAAAATGGCTAAAAGACTTGTACAAAGATTTCTTAAAAGAAGAAATACAAATGGTTAACATATGCACAAATAAATGCTCAATATCAATAGCCATCACAGAATATAAATTAAAACCACAGTAAGATATTAGTTCTCATCTGCTAAATTGCCACTATCAAGAAGATGAAAGATGAATGTTAGCAAGGATGTGGAGAAAAGGAACCTTATTTGCATTTTTGGTGGAATAATAACCAGTACAATATGGACATTCTTTGAAAAACTAAAAATAAAATTTACTATATGATCTAGAAATCTCACTAGCGGCTAAATGTTCAAAAGAATTGAAATCAGTATAACCAAGAGAAGCCACATCCCCAGGATCATTGCAATATTATTTATAATAGTCAAGATACAGAGATATATAAGTTTCCATTGATGAACAAATGGATTTAGAAATGTGCATGTCCACAATTGAAGGTTATTCAGCCTGGAAACTACAGGAAGTATTGTCATTTGCAGCAAATGTATGATCCTAAAGACACTGCATTAACTGACATAAGCCAGAATCAGAGCAACAAAGGCAGTATGATCTTATTGTTATGTGGAAGCTAAAACTGAAGTCACATAAGTGAAGAGACAGTGGTAGTTACTGGAGTCAGGCTATGTGGCTGGGGAAGAGTAGATGTTGGTCAGTGGTACAAAGTTATAGTTACATTGGTGAAATAAATTCTTATATTCTATTGTACAGCAAGATGAAAGTGACTATGGCTAATATTAATGTATTGCATAATTCAAAATCACTATCAGAGGGATTTCAATGTTATCCCCATGCAATTAACATTAATATTTGACCTGGTAGTCATGCTAAATGTCTTGATATGACATTATACAGTTTGTAATTTGTAATTTTAAAAAATTAAATTCTTTATAAAACATAAAACAACGATTGAAATGCTGAATCCAAACTTAAACTTTGAAGATAACAATTAGACCTAAATATGATTTGTTTTGATTAGTGATGTGATCTCCTGATACAAATTTGTAAGTAGTCACAGGGTGGAATATACTAAGTTACTTAAAGTTTTGTATTGCCTTTATATTCTACTAATTCCTTATAATGTGAATTAATAAAATTTTCTTGCTTGATAGATATAAATATATATATGCAAACATATATATATATATATATGTACCATATATATATAGAGGTTTGAAATGATAATTTTGTTCATGCCCATCAAACACACTTCAAATATGGAAGGAAATATTAGACTATACACCTATTCAATGGTTAAAAGTAAGAAATAGACTAGAAGGCTGATTGTTGCTGGTGAGATGTTGGTGAAAGGGTACACAAATTTTGTAAGACAGGATTAATAACTTTAAGAGATCTATTGTATGACATGGTGACTATAGTTCATAATAATGCATTTTACACTTAAAAATTCCTAAATGAGTAGATTTTAATATTCTCATCACAAGCATAAATATGTGTGTCAATATATATGTAAATTAGCTTCATTTAGTCCTTCTTAATGTATATGTATTTTAAGAAACATGTTGTACATCATAACCTATAAAATTTCTATTCGCCAATTTAAAAATTTTAAGTGTGACATTTTACCAAAATGTAGAAAAGATGTTCATTGAATATGTTAAGTTGACTGACCAGATGAAAACAGCACTTTTTAAAACACATTGATTTTCTTAATTGTTGCTAGGATGAAATGAAATCTCAGTGTTGTTTAGATTTGCATTGCTTTTATGAATAAGAGTGTTAAACATTCTTCCTGTAATCGTTAGCCATTTGTATTTCATTCTGATAATTATTTATTTGCCATTTATTAATTGGATTATTTTTTCTTTTAATATTTAAGTTTTTGAGTTCTTAGTATATTCTGGATATCAATCCTTTATTTATTTATTTTTTTATTATTCATATGTGCATACAAGGCTTGGGTCATTTCTCCCCCCTGCCCTCACCCCCTCCCTTATGACCCACTCTGCTCCCTCCCCCCTCCCCCCGCAATACCCAGCAGAAACTATTTTGCCCTTATCTCTAATTTTGTTGTAGAGAGAGACTAAGCCATAATAGGAAGGAACAAGGGTTTTTGCTGGTTGAGATAAGGATAGCTATACAGGGAGTTGACTCACATTAATTTTCTGTGTGTGTGTGTTACCTTCTAGGTTAATTCTTTTTGATCTAACCTTTTCTCTAGTTCCTGGTCCCCTTTTCCTATTGGCCTCAGTTGCATTTAAGGTATCTGCTTTAGTTTCTCTGCATTAAGGGCAACAAATGCTAACTAATTTTTTAGGTGTCTTACTTATCCTCACCCCTCCCTTTTGTGCTAAAGCTTTTATCATGTGCTCAAAGTCCAATCCCTTTGTTGTGTTTGACCTTGATCTAATGTCCACATATGAGGGAGAACATACGATTTTTGGTCTTTTGGGCCAGGCTACCTCACTCAAAATGATGTTCTCCAATTCCATTCATTTACCAGCGAATGATAACATTTCGTTCTTCATGGCTGCATAAAATTCCATTCTGTATAAATACCACATTTTCTTAATCCATTCGTCAGTGATGGGGCATCTTGGCTATTTCCATAACTTGACTATTGTGAATAGTGTCGCAATAAACATGGGTGTGCAGGTGCCTCTGGAGTAACCTGTGTCACAGTCTTTTGGGTATATCCCCAAGAGTGGTATTGCTGGATCAAATGGTAGATCCATGTCAAGCTTTTTAAGTAGCCTCCAAATTTTTTCCAGAGTGGTTGTACTAGTTTACATTCCCACCAACAGTGTAAGAGGGTTCCTTTTTCCCTGCATCCTCACCAACACCTGTTGTTGGTGGTGTTGCTAATGATGGCTATTCTAACAGGGGTGAGGTGGAATCTCAGTGTGGTTTTAATTTGCATTTCCTTTATTGCTAGAGATGGTGAGCATTTTTTTCATGTGTTTTTTGGACATTTGAATTTCTTCTTTTGAGAAAGTTTTATTTAGTTCACTTGCCCATTTCTTTAGTGGTTCATTAGTTTTGGGAGAATTTAGTTTTTTAAGTTCCCTATATATTCTGGTTATCAGTCCTTTGTCTGATGTATAGCTGACAAATATTTTCTCCCACTTTGTGGGTGTTCTCTTCAGTTTAGAGACCATTTCTTTTGATGAACAGAAGCTTTTTAGTTTTATGAGGTCCCATTTATCTATGCTATCTCTTAGTTGCTGTGCTGCTGGGGTTTCGTTGAGAAAGTTCTTACCTATACCTACTAACTCCAGAGTATTTCCTACTCTTTCCTGTATCAGCTTCAGAGTTTGTGGTCTGATATTAAGATCATTGATGCATTTTGAGTTAATCTTGGTATAGGGTGATATACATGGATCCAGTTTCAGTTTTTTGCAGACTGCTAACCAGTTTTCCCAGCAGTTTTTGTTGAAGAGGCTGCTATTTCTCCATCGTATATTTTTAGCTCCTTTGTCAAAGACAAGTTGGTTATAGTTGTGTGGCTTCATATCTGGGTCCTCTATTCTGTTCCACTGGTCTTCATGTCTGTATTTGTGCCAGTACCATGCTGTTTTATTGTTATTGCTTTGCAATATAGTTTGAAGTCAGGTATTGTGATACCTCCTGCATTGTTCTTTTGACTGAGTATTGCCTTGGCTATTCGTGGCCTCTTGTGTTTCCATATAAATTTAACAGTAGATTTTTCAATATCTTTAATGAATGTCATTGGAATTTTGATGGGAATTGCATTAAACATGTAGATTACTTTGGGGAGTATCGACATTTTTACTATGTTGATTCTCCCAATCCATGAGCATGGGAAATCTCTCCATTTTCTATAGTATTCCTCAATCTCTTTCTTCAGAAGTGTATAGTTTTCCTCATAGAGGTCTTTCACATCTTTTGTTAGGTTTACACCTAGGTATTTAATTTTTTTGAGGCTATTGTAAATGGAATTGTTTTCATACATTCTATTTCAGTTTGCTCATTGTTAGTGTATAGAAATGCTAATGATTTTTCTATGTTGATTTTATATCCTGCTACCTTGCTATAGCTATTGATGATGTCTAGAAGCTTCTGAGTAGAGTTTTTTGGGTCTTTAAGGTATAGGATCATGTCATCTGCAAATAGGGATATTTTGACAGTTTCTTTACCTATTTGTATTCCTTTTATTCCTTCTTCTTGCCTAATTGCTCTGGCTAGGAATTCCAGTACTATGTTGAATAGGAGTGGAGATAGTGGGCATCCTTGTCTGGTTCCTGATTTTAGAGGGAATGGTTTCAGTTTTTCTCCGTTAAGTATAATGCTGGCTGTAGGTTTGTCATATATAGATTTTATAATGTTGAGATACTTTCCTTCTATTTCTAGTTTTCTTAGCACTTTTATCATGAAATGGTGTTGGAATGTCTTGAGTGCCTCCTGTTCGTTTTTGTTGATCATGTCTAGTAGCATCTGTATGAAATTTTCATTAATTACTTGTAGAATTTCTTCTTTCAGTGTGTTTTTGTGGTCTTCATTGGGTTCCTTGGTATAGTTTATCTTTATTTTGTTGGAGTCTGGGTCTGGGTATCTGTTTTCTTCATTTCGCTCTAAATCCTGTACTACTTTATTTTTGGGGGTAGAAAGGTTTCCGTCCCTTTTTCTTCTTCCAATATTTCCACTAGGTACCATTTCTATCCCTGGACTATGTGTAATTTGGTATTAGCTGGGTTACAATATTAATACTAACAAAATCATGAGAAAAGGATAAAAAAGAGAAAGAAAAGGAAAGATAAAAGGAAGAGAGAAGAGAGAAAAAAACAGGAAAGAAAAAAGGGCTGCCAAACCCTTAAAGAAGGGGGGAAAAAATCACCAGTTCTGAAACAGTAGGATTTCAGGTTTAGTTGTTTGTAATTCTTTAGTGTCCAGTCCAGTCTCTGTGTCTCTCAGGCATGCTTGGAGCCCTTTAGTGGTGGCCTGAGCAGGAGACTGGTGGAGTGGTTATCTGGGAAGCCTGTAGAGCTGGGTCTGGCTCTGCCCAAGGTGCAGAGTTCCTGGCAGGCTGGTGGATGCGGCTGTCTCACATCAGTCTGGTGCCTGTCCCAGCAGGGCAGGGCTCCAGTCGTTCTACACAGAGCTGGAGCCAGGCAGGGCCTGATGTGTAGGGGAAGTCTGAGAGGCGAGGTCAGGTCATCTCATGCATAGCTGGGGCTCAGCAGGTCCTGATGGGTATTGGGCTCAGGGGAGGGGGCTTGTATCCTGGCAATCTGTGGGAGCAGCTTGGGGCTGGGGTCTGGCACAGATTGATAGCGGGGATCCTGGTGGTCATGGATCCGGCAGTGCTGCTGAGGGGCGGTTATTCCAATGTGGTGTGGGTCTGGGGGCTGGAGGCTGGTGCAGCTGAGGGGCAGGTGTCCCACCGTGTGTGGGTGTGTTGCAGGGCTGTGGCCTGGTGCAGCCCAAGTGGTGGAGAGCCCTGCAGAATGGAGCAGCAGCTCTGCAGACCTGTGGGGCAGGGATTTGGCAGGCTGGCTATTCTTTTATTAGATCGTGGCATGGAGAAGACTTCCCCAATCTAAGTGTTTAGAGTGCCATGTTTTTGGCTCTCCCTGGTGCTTTACCTCATTCAGGTGTGTCTCCAGTTTCTCAACAGGGTCTCTGGGTCAGGAGCTCATGATGTCTGCTGCTCTGTCTCTGTCACCATCTTGGATCTCCTCTGGATTCACCACTTTCTGTACCAAATAACAGATGCGTCAAAAATGATAAAATTGTGGGTTTTTTAAATGGCTAAATAATATTCTCATATATGCATATGCCACATTTCCTTTATCCATTCATCTGTCTATGGACACCTACATCGATTGCATGTTGTGGCTTTTGAGAACAGTAATATAATAACAATGTGAGTGCAGATTGCTGTTTTATATGGTAGTTGCAGTTTTGGTTTGTGAGGATGATCCACAGTATCTTTCCTAGTGGCTGTGGTAATTGACATTCTCTATGAAAGTTTCCATTTATCTGCATCCTCACCAGCATCTGATATTTATATTATTTTGATGGTAATTGTAACTGTGGTGCAGTGGAATATTAATTGATTTGAGTTTAATTGATTCTCCTTGGAGAAATGTCTATTCAGGTCATTTGCCCAGTTTTTAATAAAAATATGTTTATCTGCTGTGGCATTTAAATTCCTTATACATTCTGGAAGTCAATCCCTTGCCAGGTAAATAGTTTGAAAATACGTTCTCCTGTTCTGTAGATTGACTCCTCATTCACTTAGTTGTTGGCTTTTCTGTACAGAAGCCTTTTAGTTTGACGTAATCCTTCTTGCCAACTTTAGTTTGGGTTTGTTGGTTGTGCTTCTGGAGTCAAGTCAAAAAAGTATTTGCCTAGATTAATGTCTTATAATGTTTCCCCTGTATCAGGTCCTACATTTATGTATGAACCATTTTGATGGGAGGGTCTAATATTGCTCCTGAATATAGACATCCAGGTCTCCCTCATTTATTAAAAAGAACTTTCCTCTAAACGTATGTTATGTTGCCTGTGGTGAAAATTGCTTGACAGATGATATATGGATTTATTGTTGGATTCTGTTGTTTTGTTCTCTTGTGAATGTGTCTGTTTTTATGCCAGTACCATGCTGTTTTTGTTTGCTATTTCTTTGTAGCATGTTTTGAAGATGGATTATGTTATGACTGCAGCTTTGTTCTATTTGTCCAAGATTCTTTTGACTATTGTCTTTTGTACTTCCATGAAACGTTTAGAAATACTTTTTCTGGAATGTGATTAGGATTTATACAAGGACTACATTGATTATTTGAAGTGCTTTGAGTATTATGTACAGTTTCACAATATTAATTCTTCCACTGCATGTAAAGGGATGGCTTAACTTTTTATATGTGTTTGCCTTTTTATCATCATTATTTCATAATTTTTATTGTAGAGACCACTTCCTTTTTGTAGCTATTGTAAACAGTATTTTGTTCATGTTTTCTTTCTCAGCTGTTTCATATTCCATGAATTAAAAGGCTACTGACATTTTTGTATGTTGATTTTTGTGTCTTCCAACCATATTGAGTTAGTTTATATACTATGGTATATAATTTTTGTGATGTACTGTTGGATTTGATTGCTAACATTTTGTTGAGAATTTTGCATTACCATCAGGAATATTGATTGGGAGTGTTCTGCTGAGTCCTTAACTGGCTTTGATATCAGGATAATGCTGGTCTCACAGGATGAGTTTGGAAGTAGTTTGGAATGCTTCTGTTGCATTGAAGAAATTTGAGAAAAATGGTACTATATTTTTAAAATTAATTAAATCTAACAACTTTTGGTACATTCTCTAGATATATGTATATATATACATAG
Source organism: Castor canadensis (assembly GCF_047511655.1). NCBI lineage: Eukaryota > Metazoa > Chordata > Mammalia > Rodentia > Castoridae > Castor > Castor canadensis. The sequence goes on along the minus strand of NC_133400.1, from coordinate 47,260,646 downwards.
AAATTATATATTATATGTATTTATATATAGTATATATTACATATATTTGCGTATCTACTTATATATGTATAAAATGTTGTTTGCAAATAAAAATAATTTAACCTTCTGCTTTCCTACTTTGGTGCCCTTTATGTCTTTCTCTTTTCCTATTGCTCTTGTTACTACTTCCAATAGTACTAAATAACAGTAATGAAAATAGACATGCTTTTTTTTTTGCAGATCCTATAGGAAACAATTTTGAGTTTCTTCCCTTCAGTGTGGCTGTATTCAGGTATATCACTTCTTTATCTTATTTTTTGAGAATTTTCATACAGAAGAAATATATAGTTTATCAAATACCTTTCTGAGTGCATTGATAAATATATATATGACTTTTGGCAATACCGTGGTTCATACACAAGGCCTCACACTTGCTAGGCAGGAGCTATACTACTTGATTCACCCTACCAGTCCATAGTGAGATATTCACAGGGGTTTTAGTCCATTATTTTTATGTGATGAATTGCATTTGCTAATTTGAATATACAGAACCATCCTTGCATACCTGGGTTATGTCATATATGACTATGGTATATAATTTTTGTGATGTACTATTGGATTTGATTGCTAACATTTTATTGAGAATTTTGCATCACCATCAAGAATATTGATTGATTCTTTGCTGATTCCTTAACTGGCTTTGATATCAGGATAATGCTGGTCTCACAGGATGAGTTTGGAAGTAGTTTATTCCAAACTTTTTGTACATTGAAGAAATTTGAGAAAATGGCATTTTATTTTTTAAAATTTGATAAAACTCAGCAGTGAAATCATTAGGCTCTGGGCTTTAGATTGTTGGGAGTGTTTTCATTACTGATTCATTCTCATTATTTATTATTTTGTGTCCAGGATTATATGTGCTCTTTACTAGTGGGATGATTTTTTTGTTTAGGCAGCACATCATTAGCTCTAGTTTTTGTTAGTCATTGAGCTCATCCTTTGCTTTTATTTGGAGCATTTATTTCATACATTCAAGATTTATATTTATGTGTAATGACAAAAACCTTTCATTATGTTAGTTTTTTTTAAATCTTTTGTCTTTAAATTCCTCTGTTCCTTTCTTGTATCTTCCTGTTAATCTTTATTATTTGGTGATTTCTTGTATTGATGGGGTTCATCTCCATTTCTTTTTTTTTAATCTGTTCTGAACTTGAGTTTTGTCCTTTCATGTGTTTTCCTGATGATCATTGTCATCTTATCATTTCTAGTGTGAAACTCTTTTACTCATTTCTTGTCAGTCATGTCTGGTGGTAATAAATGTTTTCAATTTTTGTTTGTTCTTGAAAGAGTTCACTTTTCTTTTGCTTCTGAAAGTTTTTCTGAATATAGTCTTCTTCATTAGAAATTGTTTTACTGGACTTTATATATATCATCTCAGAGACCCTGTAAGGTCTCTGCTGCTGAGAAGTCTACTCTTGCTGTAATGGGTATTGTTTTACAAATGAACTGATGCTTTTCTCTTGCTGATTTTAAAATTCTCTGTTTGCTTTATAATTTTAATAGTTTGGCTATACTATGCTTCAGAGAGGATTTTTTTGTTGAATATATTAGGAATACTTTGAGTTTCCTGGACCTAATGGTAGTACCTTTCTCATAAATTGGAAGATTTTAGTAGTTATTTATTGAACTCATTTTTAAAATGTCTTTTCTTTTCTTTTGTAACATCCATAATGAAATTTTTGCTTGCTTAATAATGCTCTTTATGTCCTAATGGCTTTTTCATTCTCTTAACTTTGTTTTAATTTTCTTTTGGATAACTGGGTTATTTCAAAATACCTGTCTTCAACCTCAGAAATATTTTCCAGCCTGGTCAATTCTGCCATTGAGGATTTCAATTATTTTTAAAATGTATTATATGAGTTCCTAATTTCCATAATTTCTGGTTTGTTGTTATGATACCTATCTTTTTGACCAATTTATTCTGCATGTCATGAATTACTAGTTTCATTATATTTTCTTGTATCTACATAAGTTTTCTGGACAACTTCTTTTTTTTCTATTATTATTCATATGTGCATACAAGGCTTGGGTCATTTCTCCCCCCCGCCCCCACCCCCTCCCTTACCACCCACTCCGCTCCCTCTCTCTCCCCCCACTCCCTCAATACCCAGCAGAAACTATTTTGCCCTTATTTCTAATTTTGTTGTAAAGAGAGTATAAGCAATAATAGGAAGGAACAAGGGTTTTTGCTGGTTGAGATAAGGATAGCTATACAGGGCATTGACTTACATTGATTTCCTGTGCGTGTGTGTTACCTTCTAGGTTAATTCTTTTTGATCTAACCTTTTCTTTAGTTCCTGGTCCCCTTTTCCTATTGGCCTCAGTTGCTTTTAGGGTATCTGCTTTAGTTTCTCTGTGTTAAGGGCAACAAATGCTAGCTAATTTTTTAGGTGTCTTACCTATCCTCACCCCTCCCTTGTGTGCTCTCGCTTTTATCATGTGCTCAAAGTCCAATCCCATTGTTGTGATTGCCCTTGATCTAATGTCCACATATGAGGGAGAACATACGATTTTTGGTCTTTTGGGCCAGGCAAACCTCACTCAGAATGACGTTCTCCAATTCCATCCATTTACCAGCGAATGATAACATTTCGTTCTTCTTCATGGCTGCATAAAATTCCATTGTGTATAGATACCACATTTTCTTAATCCATTCATCAGTGGTGGGGCATCTAGGCTGTTTCCATAACTTGGCTATTGTGAATAGTGCCGTAATAAACATGGGTGTGCAGGTGCCTCTGGAGTAACCTGTGGACCCAGATATGAAGACAACCTTCTTGTGAATTCTTGATCAGAAAGGTTATTGCTACTTCATCATACAATTCCAGTCCAGGAGAATGTGAGTATAAACCTTCTAAAAAACTGTTCAGATTGGTTCCATCATTGTGCAGTTCTTGAAACCAATATTGATGTCATTTCTCAGTGGACTTGACCTGGCAGTTTAGCAGAAGTCCTACAATATTTCTCACTGGCAGGTTACTGTATTACCAAACCTGAGGTGATCAAGTTGGAGCAGTGGGTTGGGCCATGGATGGTAGAAGAAGTCGCAAAAGGTTAGTAAATGAATATATACTAGGAGATAAGGATGTGGAGAGCTCATCAGAAGTTGTCCATGTTGAACTCTTTTCTACAATTTTTTGCCGTGTCCTAGTCCTAAAGACAGCTGATCTCATGCATTAGACACTTGATTTATATTGTCTCCAAGGAGGCTTTCACATGTAAATCCACCTCTACTTTAAGTTGTTGTATATTTTTTAGACCTAACAAAATTCAAGTCCATCTATGGGTCTTAAACAGGTTTGTTGGTTAGGTACTGTCTCTAAATTCTCACTTGTCCTTTCCTGTAGTTTTTCCTGTTTTGGAGCATTTATTCATGTCTTGTGTTTTAGCACCTGTTATTCAATCCCTCATAGGCTCTGTTATTGTGGAAACAATAGTAATCAAACAAGCACATCTTCTCTTAAGGAGCTCATGTTTTGATGTTCTCTTATGGGCTAATCAGTGAACCTGACTTAGCAGTTTTGGAAAAGTTTTACAAATACTTAAACAGAAACATTAAACAAATCTGTATTATTTGATGTTGAGAAAAGAACCACAATGAGTGTTTTACCTGGATGAGAGAAAGAAAAAAACATATGAAATGTCTAAAGACAACATAGTTTTAATGAAATTATTATTCATTTTCTTTGGTTTACATAATGAGATAACTATTTTTCAAATGTTACTTTAGAAAAGGCCTGAGGAGAAGACAGTTTTACAGGGATAATTATTTGTTTAATTTGAGATTACTGCTTCCCAACATGTTATTTTAGGAATGGCTTAAACTGCCTTCTCAGGAAATAAAACAATTATTATTTTCTTCAGTTTAATTTTGAAATATCTATTTTCCAACTTTATTACATAATACATAAGCAGACTTAAAAATCTAGACTTGAAAATCAAACTTGGATACCAGTAACTTAAATGCAAGAATTTAAAGCATAGTTCTTCAAGCATCACCTAGGAAATTGATAAGAAAATAAAACATGTCCAGAATCAAGCATCATGGACCAAATCATCAAAATTTATGAAACTGAAGAACACCTGGTATAGAATTATGGTAAAGGTTAATCCTGGGCTTGGTGGGGTATCAAGCATATTTTGGGCATGAAATCCAAGTAAAGCCAGGATTTCCTATTGAATGCATTAGGTTTTTTGTGTGGAAGTATAATTTCTTATTAGCCTTTGGCCTTTCTTTTCTTTCTTTACTTGACAGTACTGGGTTTTGAACTCAGGGCTCCATGCTTGCAAAGGAGGTGTTCCTCCACTTGAGCCACACCTCCAATCCATTTTGCTCTGGTTATTTGTGATATGGGGTTTCACAATCCATTTGCCTGACCTGACCTTTTACTGTGATCCTCCTGATCTCATCCTCCCAAGTAGTTAGGATTACAGGCATAACATTTTACCTTTCTCTTTGTGGAAATCACTCTAATACAACTGACACAATAGATTTGTGGAGAACATTTCATTTTGTTTGAAAGTTGAAGATAGCTGAACCTCCATAGCACAAAATAAAAACCTAGAGAAGCAATGCATTAATAAGCAGCAGTGCCTGTGCTCAGAACTAGTGGGGAAGTGCCACTGCTATTGCTTTCAGAAGTGTCCCCAAAAACACATTTCAAAGAAAGGAGGTACAGCTTGGTTTGTAGCACCAAATCCTTTTGTCCAGGCAAAACACAGACTGGAGATTTATATACATGTTTTGATTAACTCACGTTAAATTATGAATTTGAGGAGCTGTGCTTTAGTATAGGGAGGAAGGTAATTTATATTGAAGACCCTCATACATGTATAATTCCATTTCCCTGGAAAGAGTAAAAATGAAATATACATGAATAACAATCCTTTCCACAACTTCCTGCTTAGGTGACAGAAAAACATGCCATTGATAAGTACCTAGCCCAGGAACACCTTTTATTTTAAATCTGAACATCCAGTTAAGAATGAGATTTGGACTGGTGGAGCAGCTCAGTTCAAACCCTAATACTGCCAAAAAAATGAGATCCTACCCACTGTTGTTACAAAATCCATCTAGAGATAAAGAACAGGAAAAGACAGTGTTCAATGAAAATAACTGCTGATGGAACCTACAGCTAGAAACTATATTACTATTTTAATTAACAATTACTCCATATGTCAAAAGAGTGAAACACCTTAAATCAACAAAGATGATTTGACATTATAAAATATGTTTATATGAGTTATTTCACTCATTTGGGACAAATTTATACACTTATCATAAGTTAATGTTATTATTTTGAAATTTTACATCATTCAGAAGACACTTCTTCACCTTCTTTTGAGAATTCCATAAGAAATTCTTTTGATGTTAATGACTATGGCTACTTTTATTTCAATTTAGATGTTCAGAAAGTGAATGATCCAAGTGAGACCAGCCAGGAAAGTCAAGAGAGACATTGTGGCATCTTGTAATTACCAACAGCAATGCATAAACTGAAGAGAGGGAAAATATTTAATGTGAGCTCAAACCATGTTTCAAGTCCGATGATAAAGAATGGAAATGCTTCAAGAATGAGGCCAAAGGCATTTATGTTTGGCAGAATGTGCTTTCATAGTGAGCCTGATAAAATGCAAGCTGGAAAGGAACCTGATGGTCTTAATGTAACTAGGAAGGCCCTCAGACATCCTGAGTAATTCATAGTGGACAACAGTGTTTTCAAAATTGTGGACAAGAAAAACTTTCAGCATGAAATTATTGTGGACACATAGTGATTTCATATGGGGGATATCTGTAGTAATGTCTGTGAATATGGGAAATCCTTTGATAAGGTAACCCTTATTGCCCAAGAGATGGTTAATAGAAGGAATAAAAATTTTGACTAAATATATGTGGCAAAATGTTCCATACAAAGTCTATGCTCACTAAACATATGAATATATACAAAGGAGAGAAGTGCTTTAATGGTAGTGATTGTCAGCCAACCTTCATTATGAAATCATTCCTTACAAAACATCAGAGAATGCATTTAGGGGATAAAGCCCCTAAGACAGGAAATTGTTTTATCATCTGAACATCCACAGAAAGAAAATTCTGTGTGAGATACTTACTAGAAGTGTAAGTATGTGGTAAACAGTTTTGCCAGAAATCAAATTTCATCGTGCATCAGAGAGTTCACCCAGGTGAGAAACCTATGAATGCAGGTTACTTGCTCAAATTTTAACAAGAAGTTCGACCTCCAAACACATCAGAGAGCTTGCTCAGGTGAGAAACACTGTGAATGTAAAGAATGCCAGAACATTTTCAAGTGTATTTTGTCTATCACTTCAGAGAATTCACACAGGTAAGTAACACTGTGACTGTAAAGAATGTAGGAAACTTTCAAATATAAGTCACACTTACATCGGATAACTCATGCCGGTGAGAAAGTCTATGAGTATAATGTCTGTGGAAAAACTTCTCCCAGAAGTCACATCTCAGAAGACATCAGAGAATTCACGTGGTGAGAAACCATCTGAATATAAATAATGTAGATAAACTTTCAAATGTAAGTCATTATTTATTGTACATCAAAGAAGACACAGGGGAGAAGCCATATGAATGTAATGTATGTGGAAAAATCATTTATTGGAAAACAAACCTCCACAAGCATCAGAGAACTCACACAGCTGATAAACTTTATGAATGTAAAGAATGCAGGAAGAAATTAGGCGTATTTCATCCCTCTGGCACAGCAAAAGACACACACAGGTGAGAAGCCTTATGAATTTAATATATATGGAGAAACTTCTTACCAGAAGACAAATGTCCATGAACATCTGAGAACTCACACAAGTGGGAAACACTGTGAATGCAAGGAATTTATGAAAGTGTTCAAACAATCGTCATCCTTCACTGTACATGAAAGAACTCACATGGGGGAGAAACCCTATGAATGTAAATGTATGTGTCAAAATCTTTTGCCAGGTGTCAAACCTCCACTCACATCAGGGAATTTGATAGATGAGAAATGCTATGACTGTAATTTTTGTGGAAAAATCTTTAACCAGAAGTCAAACCTCCACACATCAGAGAACTGAGACAGGTGAGATACTCTATGAGTGTAATGAATGTGTAAAAGCCTTCTACCATAAGTCAGATCTCAACAGGCATCAGAGTTCACACAGGGGACACACCCTAAAATGGTAATGAAAATGGGAACACATTTTGTAAGATGGCATGCCTCAGCAGATGATAATGATTTCACAAAGGCAAAAAACTCTGTAAATGGAGTGTTGTTGTGCTTGCCAGAATCTACTTTCTCTTCCCTGGGACCTATAGCTGGAATTTTGCATTCTCTTAGTGTGTGTGAGAACATCCCACTGAGGTTTGTAGTGGAATGTTAGTACATGGGTTGTTGATTACTTCTTGCCTGGTTCAAAAAAAAATCTTACACTAAGTTATCCCTTGGTTGTTATATGCTGTAGACCTGAAGAATGACTTCCAGGGAGTATTGGGGAGACATTGTCAGAAAGTTAATGTGGTTTAAGAAAAGTGTATCTTATTGGAGACAGCAGAGGTCATTCTAAGTCTGTCCTTGAACCTCTGTGTAGTTCCATGAGTGAAAAATAACTTTTGAGCCATTTTTCATGATATGTATGTAACATAATGCAAAGCCACTGTAACAGATTCTCTTTATAAGCTTTGAAAGGCAAGTTTCATTACATTTTAGAAAACTCACTCATAAAAGAAAACTTTGTTGTCACCTTTTATTCCCAAGACAATTTATGGGGGATAAGAATCATGAAATAAAACTATAACAAATTGTGGCTACCTTATCACAAACATTACATTGAATACAGATTAAGGTAAATTATTGTAAGTTTCTTTATCAGTGTGAAACAACATTTCCACATTCATATGTATCAGAAATTATTGATGAAGGAAAATTATCAATTTATTTAATTTGTATGTTATTAGTAAAAATGTTAAATACAGTATTAGAAATTATTTCAAATTCTAACTACATACAAATAAACTATTGATGCCTGTATGAGTGCATTAGGCTATGTCTGAGGACATTCTTGGTTGTCATAATTGGAAGTTGGGAATTGCTACTGGCATCAAGTGAGTGTAGTCCAGAGATGCTGCTAACCAGCCTAAAGTACAGAGAACATCCCCTTATGTACACATATGGGTGTTTCATGTTATCAGACACTTTTCTTGATGGGTCCAGCACAAATGTCCAGATAATATGCACACTTTGTGTAATAAATATTGTGACTTACATTAAGACTTTTCATATTAAATGCTATTCCTTTCTGTAACATCTTACTATACAGTTTTAAATATTGTGTACTTTTTTATTCTTGTAGCATATATAAATGTATATGGCTTTTGTCATCAAACCATCTTAAGTAAATAATACAGCTTTCTTCCTAACATGAAATTAATGTGAGAATCAACTAAACCAGGTCTTTTCTGTCAAAGGAGTTACTGTATAATATAACTATCATTGTGTAGATGCCAACTAACATCCCCAAATTGCTGCCTGAATACTTGACATTGACCAAAGTTTCTTATGGTCAAACAAAAAACTGTTTATCACCAGATGTCCTAATCTCATACTGCTTGCATAAATGTATGATTTGGGCCTGTCTCTTCTGTCAAAGTAGCTGAACCAAACCACTACCATCTTAAAGTTTCATCCCTTTGAGTCTCATATTCCAGAAACTGTGAGTAAGCTCTTTCTCACTGGGCTGTAAAATGTCAACTCCTCCCCTAAATGCTTTAGAAAACCTTGAGTAGTAAATGTCAACCCCTCCCCTGTTACAAACAATAGCTAATTGCAGAGATTGTGAAAGCAGGGTAAGGGTTGTATAAAATCTGAGTAGACTTCCCACTCAGTGTGCTTGCCTGCCTGATAGAGGTAAAACCTTCTTCAGAAGTAAAAAATAATTTTTTTGCTTTGCTGAAGGACTCTCTAGTGTTTCTATCACCAGTTGGAACTAACAGTTAAAACAAAACCGGCCAGTGTGTGTAACAGAAACATAATTTACGTAGAAATGGGGACACAATTGTTCACAGTTATTCATTATTACTATGTGAACTTGATTTAAACCATTGTACCCATTTCCTTTTACTCAATGAAAAGCCTGCTCAGGAAGAATAATTTCACTTTTTTGTTCCTATTTTGCATACCTTTAAATAGGACAGTTGAATAAGTATGAAGATGTGGTGCATAGGTATGAGGATGTAGACCAAATGCTTTGTAACTGAGGAATCTCTAAATTTCCATAAAGAGGCATAATAGAATCTACCTGAATAGGTAATAATGAGGAGTAATTAGATAAAGCAGATTGAATGCTACATAGAACGTGGTAAAATGTATAATCTATAGGTAATGATGGTTATTACGTGCAAAAGTACTCTAATATATTGCTAGGAGGTGCAACTGGAAATTCTTTGGCAATGAAACAGCCATCTTATATTTTGTCCATAGCTTGATTCAGTTTTAATAACCAGTTCTACCAGAGATATTCAGGAATTCATCTTGACAGTTTTTTAAAAATAATTAGCTGATATTAGCTTTTCCTCTAGCATTTTTTGGGGCTGGGCTTGTGCCCCAGATCGATTTATTAACTTACTGAAAAGTTTTTGTGGTATGTTTAAGCATATTCCAACAAAAACTAGTAGATACCTGGAAGAAGTGGATCTTCTGTTGTACACTGGTCTTTGTTGAAATGCTTAGGATTGGATGTTGTGGTCATTAGTTGTAGCGACTGAAATTGTCATGGCAGAAAGTTGTAGTGTGAATGGTGGTGTGTGCCTCACAATTGTGCTTTAGCAGGTAAAGTGCAACTTAAAAGAGTAGACAAACCTACAATCATAATGGGTGTGCCAGTCAGATTTTCCATCACTGTGACAAAATACCCAAGAAATTTAAATTAAGAGAAAGAATTAAATTTGGTTCATAGCTTCAGGGGTTATAGTCAATGGTTGGATGGATCCATTGGTGTTAGGCCAAAGCTAATGCAGAAATATCATGGAGGAGGAAATATATGAACTTCATGGCAGCCAGGTAGAAAATAGGAGACAGTTATGGGCCAAGAACTAGACCCTGTCTTTCACATCTCACCACCTCCCAATGGTCTTCAGATTTTGAAAGCATCAATGGATTAAAACATTGATTATATCAGTCCTCATGATTTCATTGTCTCTAGATAAATACCTGCAGTGTGTTTTACTAATTTCCAGAGGTGTGTTTTTTAATCTCCTAGACATCTCTCCATCCAATAAAGTTGACCATCAAGATTAACCATCATGGAGGCAAACACACATACCTCTATTCATTAGGAGAGTGAGATATAAAAAGTAGAAATAAATGAGTGGAACCACATCAGGGTAATGAATGACCATGGAATTGTCAGTTATTAGCACAGTAGCCACCACATAACATGTTCCAAATAGCAACTTTAATTACCAGTGGCTGAAATAGGTGGATGAAGAGTTTATGGAGAGATGATAGTGGGTACAGGTAAAAGTCAGGTAAAAGTACAGGTAAAAGTCAAATCAGGTAAAAGTGTAAACTTCTAATGGTTTATAGCACAATAGAGTGAGTGGTTGATAAGAATCACAATTGTGTATTTCCAGATAACTAGTTGAGATGATTTAGAATGTTCCCAACAAAAAGAAATAATGTCAATGAATATGCCAGTTACTATGATTATCACACATGGATTTATTGAAATGACATTATATCCCATAAATATATAATTATAAGATGATGTACATATATATAGAATGAATAAAATTGCAAGGAGAGTTGTTTTAACAGTAATGAAAAAACAGGGTTATCTAGGTTAAAATGAGTAGAAAATTAATGAAAATCAGAACAACGTGGTGAAAAATCAACTTTGCAGAAGCAATAATTACTAGTTAGCTGCAGTATTTTAAATAGATTGATGTTTTAATAAGACAGACTAGGAACTAGAACTAAGAGAAAAGCAAAGAATATCATATGGGACATGATAACACTTCATGAGCTTTTATGCCTTCATGAGCAACAATATGCATTAAAAAGCATTAAAATATTTTTCAATATTGTATTGAAATATATTAATTTTGGAAGTGAAGGTGTTTTCATTATCTTAAAGGTTGGTCTTATGGATTTAGATGAAATTTAAAACATACTTAGGTGCCCCCTAAGCAGTTAACAGTGAACAAATTACTCATGTAATTAAGAGGAGCTCATGTAATTAAGCACAGATTTTGCACACCTGTAACTCCTAGTAACATAGGAGGCAGAGGAAAGAGGATTATGAATTTGAGGCCGGTCCAGGCAATGTTAGATCCTATCCTAGAAAGACAACAAATAACAACACAAAAATTCCCAACAAAAGGGTATGGCTTAAGTGGTAGAGAACTTGCTTAGAATATACAAGGCTTTGCATTCAATCCCCAGTATAATAAGAAAAAAATGTAATTGCTTGTTTGTTCTTTTCCAGTGTATGAATATGGAGAGAGTTATCTGCCAGGGCACATTGGCCCCTGAGCTTATGAGAGTCCAGAGAAAAAGACATGAAGAGGAAGTAGACTATTTACATGATAAAAAAAAAACCATACTGTCCCTCTGACAACCAAGAGTGAGCATGTTGGAACATGAGACAAACTTGCCCTCCCTGACAAAGATTCTCTCATTGATCACACTCTACACTCTGAAGTCTTTTTCAACTAGGCCTCAACTTTTGCTTGTGAGTGGGTCCTAATGCAATATGAATGGAGTCCTATACCAATAGAGAAACATGGGATGGCAGAAATTGGAGTGATGCAACTGCAACTCAAGGATTATCAATAATTAAGTGCTGCTTCCAACTGCAAAAAGTAGGTAATGGAATTATTACACAGAGTAACAGAGTATACATGGGCCTGGTGAAATCTTGATTTTTAATTTCTAGGTCTAAGACTTGTGAGGGAATGTATACCTTTTGTGCCACCCAGTTTGTGGTACTTTGTTCCAGCTTCTCAAAGAAAATGGGTATACATGGCAGAGCTCATGTAAATCAGGAGATAAACACAACCCAGCAGTAGACAACAGGGACTTTGTTCTCTCCCTCTGAGTAAGGAGACATTTCTAGAAAATAGTTGGTATATATGTATATGTATATGTATATGTATATGTATATGTATATGTATATGTATATATATATATATGTATATGTATATGTATATATATATATTTTCCAGGTATTCCATGGTGGTTTTTCTGGTGCCAAAGGGGCAGGCATAGCCACTGGAGTATTTGAAGAGACATAAAAACTGGTTTGTGGAACTGAGTATTATCTTGGAGGTTTTGTGGATATATGGGATTTCCTTGAAGTCATTTTACAAGATGACTAGGATAAGGTATACTCGTTGACTTCCCATGGAACTCTTAAGAAGATTAGAAGTGATAATATTCATGAGAAGTCCAAGGAAACCTTCCCCGTTACTGAATTTTTCTATTTACACCTCCTACTTTGGTATCTGCAATTATGCTTACTTAGGTTTTCCTAATGAAAAAATTGTTTCTTCTTCCTGAGTTCCAGGATATGAATACTAAAAGAAGAGTCTGTAGATGGTGTGAAATGGGAGTATGCACTGATTACATTGATAGGGGACTGTGGAGAAAGTTATGCAAATATAGAGCAATGAATTTGGTGTGAGAGATGATAAATTCTAGAAATTGAGAAGGCCCAGATCATGAATTTATTCTAATCTGGCTTAGCACCTTTGAAACTATTAAACTAGAGGCGCTGGTACATGCCTGTTATGCTAGCACTTAGGAGGATTAGGTTAGAGGATTACATGTTCAAGTTTACCTATGCTACATAGCATAACTGTGTCTCAGAAAACAAACAAAACAAAACAAAATAAAACTATATTGAGCATTAATATAATTCTCAGTTCTGGAGTATAATTTCCTGAAGGTTGGTGAAGGCAGAAACAATATTGCTGGATAGAAGGACAGAAGTATGGAAGAAAGGAGAAAATTTTCTTAGCTTAATACAACAAAATGACAGTGCACATGAGAACAACTCATCACAAAGAGTAAATCAGAGTTGAGACACCAGAGATGTGATGACCAGTACCCAGAATCATCCCGATGGGTTGTTGATGAGGGAGCCAAAGGAGGTTTGGAGAAGAGCTGTAAGTATTTCTACATACAACTGTTGTAGGGGAAAGACAGGCACTGCACTGCCATGGAGTAACTGGGAGCAAGCTGAAATTGACAAACTCACCAAGAAAAATGGTTGGTTTCTAACTCACAGGCTTTCCTTGTAAGTGGAAGGGGCTGGTGACTGCTCATTCACCAACCCCTCAAGGTACCACTTCCAGGAATCTGCCTGCTTCAGAGGATCCACTCCTCTAAGGAAGTAAGACCTCTACAAAGCTGTCCAATAAGGAAGAGCAACACTCAGTGCAATGCAACCCAACATACCAACCTTAAGAATAGACAGTCTTGGCAAAAGCCCCTATAAAAACCAAAAACATCACCACTTCAACTTGATATCAGAGCAAAGAGTCCAGAACATTCATTGAACTGATTATATGTGTGTGTGTGTGTGTATAGATAGATAGATAGATCTATATACACATATTTTATTTTTTTATTTTAGTTTTATTTCATTATTTTTTGTTTTACTTTAATTTTAAGTTTTATTTTCTTCATTTGTTCTTCCATCTTACTGTTACCTAACTCCCTTCTCCATTCTGTCTTAACCCTAACTTGCTCAGTCCTCTATTGCCCCACTTTCCTTTCTCAACCCTATTTTTTTCTTTCTCATCTCTTTGTATCTTCTCTTCATCTCCTCCCCCTCCTTCTCTCTCCACTACTTCAGTCTCCTCAAAATGCACCAAGCACTGAATAATACCAACTTTACACATTACCCCATCCTTCCTATCCCTCAGCAATCCCTGACAACAGCACCATCTTCCACAACAACTGAAGTATACCTTAACACACACTAGGGACTTAGTACCCTAGAACCTCCAAGCCCTTCCTGCCCCTTCCTCCAGTGTCAGCTCTTTCAATACCTAAGTATCCACGTCTTCCAAAACCACCATTATCCCCCCAATCTCCATGGCTTATAGAGAATATAACTAACATGCTCACTATGTATTTTGTTAATAAGTGGTCTGGCATTGAATCATTGACTTGTTATTGCTAACAAATTTGTTATTGCCTAGTCAGGGAACAGAAATAACACATCAACCTAGCTGTGATTAAGGCAGTCATAGCATAGTAATTGAGCCAAAGGGGAGATAACAGGTGATTAAAATCCACAATTAGACACTCAACAACATAGGAACACAAAACATATAGAAGCATGGGAGAAGGAAGCCAGGAAATCCTACCCCACAAAAGAACATCAGGATTTAGTGGGAAATGAAGAAAATCAATACCTAGCTCCTGACCCCAACAAAACAATGATAGATATTACCAATGAGCTCAGTGACACCCATGAAAAAATCTCTCAAAGAGGAAATTATGGACGAAATCATTGAGAAACTCACAGAGAATCTACAAGACATGGTTTACCAGGAAGTACAAGATGCACTCAAGAAATATCAAGTCACCACAAATAAAAAAACATGAGAAGATCCAGAATCAACTAAATGAACTCATAGAGGACTTCAGCAAACACCAAAGTGAAACAGAGGAAAATATAAAAATAGAGATACATGAAATAAAGAAGATAGCACAAGATATGAAAGAGGAATTTAACAAAGATATGGAAAATCTCAGAAGGAAGAATTAAATAGAGACCTTGGAAATAAAAATTCCTTAAATCAAATTTAAAAATACAGGGGAAAGCTAGTCCAGCAGACTAGAACAAGTGGAGGACAGAATCTTAGGACTTGAAGACAAAATAGATATTAAGGAAAAAAACAGAACTCTTAGACAAAAGAGTCAAAAGATGTAAAAGGAATACACAAGAACTAAGAAACTCTATCAAAAGACCAAACCTGTGAATCATGGGCACTGAACAAGGACAAGAGGTGCAAGCCAAAGGCATACATAATATATTCAACAAACTAATAGCAGAAGACTTCCCAAATATTGAGAAACTGTTGTCCATTCAGGTACAAGAAGCCTCCAGGACACCAAACAGGCTTGACCAACATAGAACCTCTCCTCAGCATATTATCATTAAAACAGTACTGAGAACAGAGAAAGAATATTGAAGGCTGTAAGAAAAAAACAAGTAATATATAAACCCATCAAAATAACAGCAGACTTCTTAACTTAAACCTTAAAATCAAGAAGAGCATGGAGTGAGGTATTTCAAGCAGAAAACAATTTCAATCCTAGGATATTCTACCCATCAAAACTATCATTCAGAACTGATGGAGGAATAAAAGTCTTCCATGATAAACAGAAATTAAAATGATATATGATCTCCAAGCCACCACTACAGAAGATTCTGAAAGGAATTCTACACACAAAAGATGAAAACAAAACCATGAAAAGACAGGGAGTATCAAATATAATGAGAAGAAAAGCGCTCAGAGAGTAGCATTGAATCAGCTGCACACACTCAAATCCTTAAACAACAAAAACAACTCAATGGCAGGAATAACCACATAACTTTCAAATAATAACACTGAATGTTAATGGACTCAACTCCCCTATCAAAAGACACCATTTGGCAAACTGGATTAAAAAGGAAGATCTGACAATCTGTTGTTTACAAGAGACCCACCTAATTGACTGAAATAATCCCTGGTTTAGGGTGAAAAGCTGGAAAATGATTTACCAAGCTAATGGCCCCCGAATACAGGCAAGAGTAGCAATACTTATATCAGACAAAGTAGCTTCAAATTACATGGTCAAATGACACAAAGAAGGTCACTTCATACTAATAAAAGCAATACACAAAAAGGAAATCCTTTAAAAGAACCAATACCAATACTCCTTAAATTTTTCCACAAAAGAGAAAGGGAAGGAACACTACCTAACTCATTCTACAAAGCCACTATTACACTTATCCCCATACTGGACAAGGAGAAATCAAAAAAAGAGAACTACAGGCCAATCTCCTTAATGAATATTGATGCAATAATCCTCACTAAAATAATGGCAAACTGAATCCAACAACATGTCAGAAAGATCATTCATCATGACCAAGTTGGCTTCTTTTTAGTGATGCAGGGATGGTTCAACATATGCAAATCAGTAAATGTAGTACAGCATATTAACAGAAGCAAAGGCAAAAACCACCTGATCATCTCTATAGATGCAGAAAAAGCCTTCGATAAAATTCAACACCATTTCATGATAAATGCTCTGAGGAAATTAGGAATAAAAAAAATGTACCTCAACATAATAAAGACTATATATTATAAACCTAGAGCTAACATCATGCCTAAAGGGGAAAAACTGAAATCATTTCCTCTAAAGTCAGGAATAAGACAAAGATGCCACTCTCTCCACTACTATTCAACATAGTCTTGAAATTTCTAGGCACAGCAATAAGACAGGAAGGAGAAATAAAAGGAATATGAATAGGTAAAGAAGAAATCAAACTACCCCCATTTGCAGATGACATGATACCTAAAAAATCCAAAAAACTCCACCAAAATACTCCTACACACCATAATCAGCTTGAGCAAAGTAGCAGCATACAAAACCAACTTAGAAAAATCAGTAGCCATTTTATATACCAATAATAAATGGATTAAGAAAGAATATAGGAAAACAATTCCATTTACAATAGTCTCAAAAAAAAATCAAATACCTAGGAATAACCTTAACAAAGGATGTAATGACCTCTACAAGGAAAACTGCAAACCATTGAAGAAAGAAATAGAAGAAGATTACAGAAGATAGAAAGATCTCCCATACTCGTGGATTGGCAAAATCAACATGGTAAAAATGGCTACACTGCCAAAAGCAATCTATATGTGCAACACAATACCCATCACAATCCCAATGACAATCACCATAGAGATTGAAAAATAAGCCCTAAAGTTTATTTGGAAGCACAAAAAACCATGAATAGCCTAGGCAATACTGAGCAAAAAGAGCAATGCTGGAGTTATCACAATGCCTGACTTCAAACTACACTACAGAGTGATAGCAATAAAACCAACATGGTACTAGTACAAAAACAGATATGAAGCCAGTGGAACAGAATAGAGGACATGGATATGAATCCACACAACTACGCCCACCTAATTTGTGACAAACATGCCATATGCATACGATGGAGAAGACAGCCTATTCAAAAAATGTTGCTGGGAAAACTGGATCTCTGCCTGCAGAAAACTGAAACTAGAGACATACTTGTCACCCATACTATTATCAACTCAAAGTGAATTAAGGAACTTAATATCAGACCTGAAACTTTGAAGCTAGTATAGGAAAAAACAGGAAATACACTGAAAGTAATAGGCATAGGCAATGACTTCTTCAGTAGAACACAAGTGGCTCAGCAACTAAAAGAAAGGATTGACATACAGGAGTACATGAAATTTATTTGCTTCTGCACAAAGGAAATGGTTGCTAAATTGAAGTCCTTCACAGAATGGGAGAAAATCTTCATTAGCTATACATCAGACAAGGGACTGATAATCAGGAAACTCAAAAGACTGAACTCCTCCCTAAATCAGTGACCCAATAAAGAAATAAGCACCTGAACTGAACAGAATTTTCTCAAAGGAAGAAATCCAAATGGCTAGAAAACATATGAAAATATGCTCACCATCACTGGCCATAAAGGGAATGTAAATCAAAACCACACTAAGATTCTACATTACTCCTGTTAGAACACAACAACAAATGTTGCCTAGGATGTGGGGAAAATGTGCCTTCATACACTACTAGTGGTAATGTGAGCTAGTACAACCACTATGAAAAACAGTATGGAGGCTCCTTAAAAAATTAGAAATGGCATAAGATGCCATAAGATCCAGCAATACCACTGCTAGGGATATACATGAAGGAATGTGATTTGGGTTACATCAAAGGTACCTGCATGCCCATGTTTATTGCAGCACTATTCACAATAGGTAAGCTATGGAAACAGCAATGATGCCTCACTACTGATGAATGGTTTTCGAACATGTGGTATTTATACACACTGGAGTTTTCTCAGCCACAAAAAAGAATGAAATTTTGTCATTCACAGGAAAATGGATGGAATTGGAGAATATTATCTTAAGTGAAGTTAGTCAGGCTCAGAAGGCCAAAAGCCACATGTTCTCCCTCATATGAATATTGTAGACCTAAAACAAATGCAGCAATATTATGGACAAGGGTCACATTAAGGGGAGCGGTGCAAGGGAGGGATAGGGGAAGGGAAGGAAACCAACATCTTGAATGAGGTTTGTGCTCACTGTACAGGAATGATTATAGGAATTTTAAACTGACTGGGGCCACCATGGGAAGCAGACTAGGGAGGAGTGAAGAGGACTGGAAGAGGTGAATAAATTCGAGCTCTAATGCACATATTCATGGAAACAACACAAGGAAACTCCCGGTGTAACTATCTTCATCTTAAACAAGCAAAACGTCATGTTTCTTGTTTTACCTATTGTGTTTTTTCTTCTACAAAATTGTAGAACAGGAGGGTAGAATGGGTTCTGCCAGGGGTGGGGGAGAGGGAGATGGGAAAGGGGTAGGAGGATGAATATGGTGCAAACAACATATGCATAGGTATGTAAATTAAAAAATCATACATGTTGAAACTGTTCCAGGAATCAGGGGAGGAGGGATGAGGGACAGCAATGGAGGGGTGGAATTCAATTATGATATATTTGATACATTGAAAGAACTTTTGTAAATGCTATAATGTACCCACACACAGTACAACAATACAAAAATAAAATAAGAGAATTTGACAATAAAAAAAAGAGTAAATCCCAAACTGTGTGTGGTAGCATAAACTGTAATCCTAGCACTTTGGAAGTACAGGTAGGAGAATTGTGAGTCTAAAAGTGAAAAAAACAAAACTCCATGATCATGAAAGGCATAGAAAGAATAATTAATAAAACAATAATTGGAAGCTTCCTAAGTCTTAAGACAGATAAGGACATGAATATCAATGCAGCTCAAACAACCTCATATAGACTAAACCTGAAAAGGTAGTTTTCAAAGAAAATTATCATCTTGGTATTAAAAATTAAAATTCCAAAGTAGCCAGAAAAAAATAATCCCATGTAAAGGAAACTTCATTAGACTTACAGCAGATTTCTCAGTAGAAACCTTGCAGAGAATGCAAGGAATGGCATATTCATTGTGCTAAAAGAAAACAAACTGCTAGTCAAAAATGGTAGAGTCAATAAAACTACTCAAGGTTAGTAGGATACTAAAAATGCATTGCCCAACTATGTGTCTCTCAAAATTGATGATTCTCAAGTTTGCTAAGAAGAAGTTCATTTAGGTTTGTCCTAGGTTACATATATTCTGATAAAAAAATAATTCAACAAGAAGATACAAAAATTGTAAAGATACATGCATCTAACACTGATAGATGCAAATATATGAAACAAATATTCAATATAAAATGAGATTAATACTTTAATGTAGTAATAGGGAGTTCATTGAGTGCTTTCATCATTGGACAGATAATCCAGACACATCAGAGATTACTATGCTATAGACTAAATGATGCTAACACATATTTACGAAACATTTCATGCAACAGCTGCAGAATATGAATGCTTCTCATTAGCACATGGAACTTATCTGTAGGATAAACCATATGTTAGGACACAACACAAATTTCAACACTTTTTTAGAAATTGAAATTTTATCATGTATTTTTCTGAACACAATGGAATAAAATTAGATTCAAGCAACATAGAAACAATGGAAATTGCACAAATACATGGCAATTAAACAACAAGCTCTTGAATGACCTGTAGGTCTGAAGAGGAAGATTACCTTGAAACAGGGCAGTAAAACATGGGAAGCTGCCAATTAAAGCTGTAAAAGAGGTTACCTCAAACAGGGCAGTAAAGCATGAGAAATTGAAAATTAAAGCTATAAAAGAAAGTTCAGGGCAGAGACAAAGGGCACCATGCAGAGATAATCACCCATTCCTGCCTTCCTTTGTCTCCTCTTGTAAATAAACTTTCCAAAGCAGATCTCCCCTGCTGTTCTTATCTAAACAAACTTTAGGTCTCTAACTCACTACTAGTCCCCAATTAATCCCAGCACATTCCTTGTAACCTGATGCCCTGCACTGCCTTTTAAATATCCTTTGAATCCTTTGTCCAGATACAGTATGCAAATCCATCTGAGTTCTCCACTTCTCCTAATGTCCCTTGGTTTCTCATCTGTCAATATTTCCACAACAGGTCAATGAATCACTTGAAAAGGGGAATTTAAAAAACTATGGCTGCAACTGAAAATGGAAACACAACATACCAAAAGTTATGGGATACAGCAAAAGCAGTACTAAGGAGGAAGTTATAGCAATAAAACTTACAACAAAAAAGTACTGGACTGGGGAGTTGGATGTGTGGCTTAGTGGTAGAGTGCTGGGCAAGCATTTGTGAAGTCCTCTATTCAGGCCCTGACAGTTCTAAAAAAAAAACAAGACATCTCAAAAATCCTAATAATGCAATTCAGTGAATTACAGAAGGTAGAAGAAAAAAGCTGGGTGCACACTTGTTATTCCAGCCCTAGGGAGACTGAGACAGGAAGATCATGGGTTTGATGCTAGCCTAGGCTACAGAGAAGACTCTGCCTCATAAACCAAACAACAATAAAAGGAAACCAAACCAAAACTTAGTGGAATAAAAGAAACAAAGATCAGAGTATAAATGAATAAAATTGAAAATAAAAAATACATATTATCAACAAAATTGTGTTATTTGAAAAAATTAACAGAACTGAGAAATAGTAGACTAAGAAAAAAAGACAAGGCCCAAGTAAGTCAAATTAGAATTTCAAAAAGAGACATTATAACTCATACTACAGAAGTGCAAAAAATCATTAAGTATATTAAGAACAAGTATATGCTAACAAATTATAAACCTTGAAGAAATAGATAAATTCTTGAAAACATAACTTACCAAGTTAACTATAAAAAATGCAAAATCTAAACCCACAGTAATAAGTAATGAGGTCAAATCAGTAATGAAAGTCTCTCAATGAAGAATAGTCTAAGATTGCATTTCTTTAGAAATCCTGAAAAAAAATTCTTCTCAAACTATTCAAAAAATTAAAAGGGAGAGAGATATCAAACTAGTTATAATAGTTTACTACAGACAAATCTATACTTGGAGAATAATTAGTCAAATTTTATTTTTAAGCAAGAAGTAACTTTCTAGGCATTTCAGCAGCAAACATTATCTTAACCTACAGCATGAATGTATGTTCATATGTGTTTATATCTATGTCTACATACATATGGAGAACAGGAATGAATGTTCACTCACATTTTCTTGTGTACTTAATTAAATCTAAAGAAAATAGGACAAAACTGGCTGTTAATACTGAGTTTCTGCCTTGATATCTGGAACAAAACAAGGGACAGACTGCTGGTAAATCTAATATCTCTCACCATTCACAGAATACTTAATTTCTTTCCTGAAGAGAGTATCCTTATGAATCTACTCTGAGTTACAGAGAAACACTGTGGGCACATAGCCTTTGTCTCCACAGTGGAGTGGGCCATTGGAGCTGGGGTTAAGCAGGTAGTGGGATTTAGTGAGAGGTGTGGAATGGAAGAGTAATTCTTTACAATTCTCATCACAGTTACATTCCTTTTCTTACTGACCACCAAGTGGATGATGGCTGAAGAATCAGGCTCAAAACATGATGCACTCAGACCTGGGAATTTTTTGATTTCCTGATGCACACTTTTGTCACTATGTTCTCTTTCTTCTAGTTAAATGAGGCATTGTAGTCTCTTTTGCTGCTAAGTTATGATTGTTACTCTCACGAAGCAAATATTTGGATTCCAAATAAGTATTTTGTTACAGACTGACTGTTTAAGAGGTGGTACAATCATAGTCTAGATTGTCTTTGAGGTGGAGCATGAGATTGTACCATATAGCTTAAAGGTAGAAGGTATCTTTCTCTCTTCTCTCAAGCCACATATTTGATTAAGATGCCTCCCCTTTCCCTGGGCTCCAAAATCCCCCTTGTGCATAGGTTGCAAACCCGTATCTCTAAGCTAGTCTGTATATGACTATTGGGCATACCAATAGTTCACATTGTTGGGTTTCTGTGTTTAGGAAGATTGATAATTTAAAAATATTTAATGTCTTTTAAGGAACATAAATGTAGACAGATTAAAGACAGTTGATATTTAGGCTTTCAGTATTTAAGTGTTTTTAATACAGCACTCTGATTGTAATGGGTATGATTTTGCCATCTGGTATACTCAATTGTATAGTTTTATTTAGCAAAACACCTAAGACTTACTTTATGTTGCTTTGTTTAATACCTGTTGAATTCCACAGAAGACTTGTTTTCAAAGAAAGCAGTCTTAAATGAATGCGATTCTTCAATGGAATGTCTCCATTGTGCTTGAAGGGTTTCTTCTTTGGTTATACTTCTAACCTAAAAGTCATTTGAGTTCCTTCCCCCCTTCCCATATCTTTGCAAGAGCAGTGACTTTGCTCCCAGGAAGAGGATGTATAATTTTGGGTTAGAGTAAACCACAATATACTTTAATCTATCTGTGAACCTATCTATTTGTATTTTGTAGAGATAAAGAGGATGCTCCTTGAATTTTTTTGTGACAGGACAGGGGTTTGAACTCAGGGCCTCATATTTGCTAGGCAGGAACTATACCACTTGGGCCATAACACCAGCTCTTTATGCTTCAGGTAATTTTTGAATAGGGTTTTGCATTTATGACCAACTGGTCTGGACTGTGGTACTTCCCACATATCTGGGATGACAGATGCATGCCACCACACCCAGCTTTTTATAGGTTTAGTTGGGTTTGCTAACTTTTTGCCTGGGCTGTTATTGAACTGAATCCTAGCTCTCTCTATCTCTGAAGTAGCTAAGATTACAGGCATGAGCCACTATGCCTGACTGCTCCTTGGTCTTAAAAGGGAATATTTATTTGTATTGCTTTAGGTATTATACTGAATGTGCATTTTGACCACTGTGAAATATGTAATAAATGTCACTGATTAGAAAAGCTGGAAAATTTTCTTCCTAATCCAGTGAAAGCACAGCAGTCACAGCACTGCTGGGCAACCATAGAGACAATGCAGACACAGGAGAGGACTGTGAGGGCAAAGGAACACATTACAATGCAGCTGCTGACAGAAAAGCCAGTCTACTCATCTCAGTGGTAATCAGTGCAAGAAAGTCTCATGACAGGAGGGATGTCACAGAAGAAATGCTCAATAACACTGGGTCCACAGAAGGGAAGGGAGAAGGTGTTGAGGGTGTGGAAGGCTGAGTAGATGGCCCTGCTTGGCCCTGCTTGCCCAGGCCATGACAATTAGTTGAGAGCAGAGTTTCTGGCTCACTGTGATCCCATAGAGTAGGGGCTTGGGTTTCTGTGTTTAAGAAGATTGGTAATAAGCCATGGCTGTGAGCAGAAAGCACTCAGTGGAAGAAAATGTAATAAATATGTAAAACTGAGATGCACACTCAAGATAGGAGATGATACGAGAGCCCTTGAAGGATGGTAATCACTGATTTGGGATGGTGACTGGATTGTAGCACATATCTAGAAAAGATAAATTCTTTAGGAAAGAAGTACATGGTGGAGTGAAACTAACTTTAATCACAGCTGCAACAATGGAGATATTCCTCAGGAGGCAAAATGTATAAATAAACAAGAAAAATAAGATGACTACAAATCTCAATTCTGAGCCACCTGAAAAGCCCCTGAGGATGAATTGAGTCACTCTGGTCTGATTGGACAGTTCTGCTTTTAGAAGAGTATTCAGATGTAGTGGCCACACACAATTAATTGAAGAAACAGAAGTAGCACACCAAATTGAAACATCTACTTTGTCCACTGGGATATACTTCTATCAATGAAAAAAATCAATCTTATGAAGCAGTTTATTTAAATGATCCCATTTCAATGAATAATGTGAGTATGATGATGAATCAGTTTGCAACATTTGCTCCAAGTCAACTAGTCTAATCACATTTTAAGACACAATAACAATGCTTTGGAGAGAAGGTTCTTCATCAGAGAGGGGTAGCTGGGGGGAAAGAAGCATGAGACACTTGCCAAAATTTTCTTCCACATAAATCTTGAAGGACTTCCTGTAAGAAGCAGTCTTATGTATTTACTATTCTATGTTTTGAAGCAGTCTTATGTATTTACTATTCTATGTTTTGCAGCAGTTCAACCCATGCAGAAATTTCATCATTAATTTAATTGATTGTGTTTTAATAAATAGGTTTTGTTTTTACCAAGTTCTTTCATAATTTAACATAGTTTGCATGAATCTGATGATTATATTTGTACTGCTGATTACTTCCTCTCCCAGTTCCCTTCACTGGTGTTACTTCCTCTGTGATTCCCAAATCTGTTTATTTTCTTGAGGGCTCTTTTCTTTGACTAACTTAAAAATAACTCTGCTAGCATCTATGGAAAAATGTCTTGTTTTGAATGAATACATCTGATGTAAAACACTTAAGTCCTAGGTTTACATACCAAATTGATTTTATGTATTTTCTTACACATTTTTTCTTCTGCAAGTTTATTCTTTATGAGTGGTACTTTATTATTTCTTTATCTGTAAATATTATTAGGACCCATGATGGCTATGTACTTCAGACAAGGAATAAGCAATACCTAAAGCAAACCTCTTTGGAAATTTCTTCTCAAACATTAGACATTTAGATACTATTCTGAGAGAAAGAGAGAGAGAGAGAGAGAGAGAGAGAGATACACCTGAACACCTGATTGAATGCCTAGCTCCTGCACATGGACAGACACACATACTTCAAACACTCACTAATATTATACTATGTAATAGGCTGTTAATGTTTATGAAAATATTAAAATATTATTATATCCACAGAAATTTATCAGAATCTCTGAGACATCCTTCATCCACTTTATCCATAGCTCGAGGGAAGACATTTCCTACCTATGGCAGAACTAGATAACCAAGGGATTTGTATTTCCAAATCCCTTGACTGCATTAACTATTAACAAAAAATTTGAAAAAGATGTAGTTATAACTCAGACTCTCCTCCTATTGACACCATGTCAGTCCCTTGAGAGGTAGAAGTGCAGGTTGAGGGATAACAAGAGCACTGAAGGTCAGGGCAAATAATTTCATAAAACAAACACTACTTGACATGAAAGAACAAATAGACTCCAACACAGTAATAGTGGGTTACTTCATTAATCCACCCCCACAAATATATCATCCAGACTGAAAAAAAACAACAAAGAAACTTCAGAATTAAGTGACACTGTAGATCAAATGGAGTTAAGAGATATCTACAAAATATTCTGTGAAACAGCTGAAGAACACACATTCTTCTCAGCAGCACATAAAACTTTCTCCAAAATAGATAATATTTAAGACATAAAAGCAAATCAAAAGACATAAAAACTGAAATAACCTTCTGTATTTTTGAGACCATAATGGATTTAAACTAGAATTCAATAGCAAAATATGAAGAATGTGCAGAATATATTTAACACATGAATACTGCACAATAAACTGCCAAATGATCAGTGGGCCATTGAAGAAATAAAGGAGGAATAAAAACATAAAATCAAATGAAAATGAAAACAAATTTTTACAGGACACTTTGGACATGGCAAAAGCAGTGCTAAGAGGAAAGTTTATAACTATTAGTGTCAACATTGAAAGAGATTTTAAATAAATAACCCCATGATATACCTCAAGCTCTAAGAAAAATATGAACATACCAAACCAAAATTAGTAGGTGCAAAGAAATAATAAACATTAGGGTATAAATTAATGAAGACAAAAATGGAAATAATCAATGAAGTAAAGTTCTTTCTTTGAAAAGGTGATCAAGATTGACACCCTTATCCAAACTATCTGAAAGAAAAAAATCCCATCCAAACTTACAGAATTAGAAATGAAAAGGATGATAGAAAAAACAACAAATAATAATGCAATTTAGAGGATCATTAAGAAATACTTTAGAAACCTGTATTCTATTAAACTAGAAATTTGAGAAGGAGTGAATAAATTTCTAGACACATGTACCCTTACTAAATTGACTCAGAAGGATACCAACCACTTAAACAGATCTATGATGAACAACAATTTTGAGGAAGTAGTAATCAGTCTTTCAACAATAGTCCAGGACTGTGTAGATTCACTGCTGACTTCTACCAATCCTTTAAAGAAGAACTAACAACAGTGAGCCTCAAACTATTCTATAAACAGAAGGGACAGAATGCTACCAAACTCATTCTATGAAATCAGTATTACTCTGAAACCAAAACCAGATAAAGAAATATAGACCAATTTCCTTGTTGAACAGAGATGCAAAAATTCTCAACAAAATTCTTGCATGTTGAATCAATAGCACATTAAACATGTCATATACCATGATTATGTTTGTTTCATTTCAGGGATGCAAGGATGGCTCAACATATGCAAATCAATAAATGTAATAAAGCACATAAACAGAATCAAGGACAAAAACCACATGACCACCTCAAACAGATGCAGAAAAAGCCTTGAAAAATCAAATCACTTCATTATAAAACCCCTGAAGAAACTAGGAGTGGAAGTAATGTACCCCAACATGATAATGGCTATATAAAATAAGACTATAACCAGGATACATATTGCATATGTTTGCTCATACAAGGAATCTAAATCTAAAACACCTGTGATGATGGTAAAAGGGGGACTGTATTGGGAGTAGAAACCAGCAGGAGGGAGAGGCAGAAAGGAGACAGTCATGGTGAGTAAATATGATTGGAGTACATTATATATGTATATGAAAATAGCATAATAAAACCCACTAAAAGCTGATACCAAGAGAAGGGAGGGTGCTTAAGAAAATAATAGAGAGGGATAGTTTGATCAAAGTGTATTATGTGCATTTATTTAACTATCACAGTGAAACTCCTTTGTACAACTAATTCATACTGATAAAATAAATTTAAAACTGACAATCTTGAGCTAAAGATGTAGCTCAAGTGGTAGAGTATCTGCCTAGCAAGCTCAAAGTCCTGAGTTCAAACACTAGTACCATTCCCTAAAATTACAAACTGTCCAAAATATTAGAGATGTTCAAATATTTTATGTTAGAATATGTAAGAAATAACAGTAAAAGCAGCAAAGTATATTTTAAATGTTCTATTAAGAAAAGTACATGCATACCTTCCCTAGGAAATTTTATATATCTTCTTATGATGATATAATGATATTTCTTCTTAAGGTAATGAGATGTCTGTAAATGCAGGCTCCCAGCATTAGCACCTGAAATGTAATATAATTACAGAAATGATTTTGAGGGCTGTGGACATGACTCAAGTGACAGAACCTGCTTAGCAAGCACAAGGCCCTGAGTTCCAACCCCAGTACTTCCAAAAAAATTCCCAAAAAACAAAAAAAAAGTTGAAAAAAGAATATAGTCTGTCTTTCTTCAATAAGGGCTTTTATATATTGAGCCAGTTTACCCAACTGCATCTCCAGGTCGGTTGAGAACCCTTTTATGTATACTCTGCAATCCCAGCACTGCCACAAAGGCATGAAGAAAAAAGCTGGGAAATTGGAGTGAAATCTCCTAGACAAGTAAACTGAGGTACTGCTGTATTGAGGGGTGGATGACATTTTTAACAAAAAAAACCCATCCTCCTGCCATATATTCTTTTTCCTGGGTTATTGGTTCACTCGTGCATGAATTTCCATAGTAAACTTCCAATTACCATTTTCCTGAACTATTCCTTATTGTGTTTTTCCTTGAATATCCTGTTTCCTTTTCTTCAAATTATTCAGGCTGTTTTCCAATCTCTGTTCCCACTTCTGCCCTATGAGAAGAAATGCACTTTGTTTTATGTTTTATTCTTTTCAAATATTCACACAAAGGATGTACCCTGACCATTGACTTCACAATAAATTAATCTCTGGATAGTTCATAGCCAGTTATTAACCACGGTCCTCAGGTCTTTAAGATCTAACATGGCTATAAAACTTCCTACTTAAACAGAATTCTATGAGGATTGAACAGGCAATTCTGTAAAAGCAGCTTGTGCATTATGTATGCTTAATAAATTTGCACACGTTTTCTTTTTCTCTACCCTTTTGGATTTTATTTTGAAGGCAAATTTACA
Organism: Castor canadensis; assembly: GCF_047511655.1. Taxonomy (NCBI): domain Eukaryota; kingdom Metazoa; phylum Chordata; class Mammalia; order Rodentia; family Castoridae; genus Castor; species Castor canadensis. Next base: position 47,232,362 of record NC_133400.1, on the reverse strand, counting down.
TTATGTTTCCACTGTCATTACCTTGCCCTAACTAAATTTCATTTTGAGATGTGTGTGAAGAAAGGTGTGTCCCGTACTTCTGAGATACACTTGTCAAAGGAAATATACATGAACTCATAATTTAGGCAAACACAAAGCTAGAATAACATCATTTGTGAATATAGTCAAGGAGAACATGACAGTGAAAAACTGCTGATTTTTCATTGATATACTTTCTAGGAAATATGAAGATGAATCATCTTAGTTAATGAATCACTTCATGTTGTCAATATTCTGAAGAAGACTTCAAAGATATTTAAATACCAATAGAAGCAGAAATTGGCAGTGATACCTATTCCTGTCTACCAACAGGACTATTAAGAAAAAGTAGAAATATTGTTCTTGTATATAACTGATGATAAACAAAGAAACAGTGTTGAAATTAAGCTCAGAGTAGTTGTGATATACTTGACCCCTGAAACTTTCCTAAAAGAAACAGAGGTCAAGGTATGATACATACATCTTTGCACTTAGTTGCAGGTGAGTTTTTAATCTCAATTATTCAGCTCTGACCTGTAGCACCAAGGTTCGCTTTTTGTATCCAAAGATCTCTGGGTGATCAGAGGGAGAGAAGGACCTGTTCAGTAAGGAGGATCAGTAAGTCCTAGCGAGGAGGAGGCTGTAGGTTTGGTTGAAGGTAGCTGATTTCTTCTGCACATCTATTAGACATGGCATTAATTCACCATTCAGCCCACCTGGGAAAATGTGGGCTTGCACTTTGTGCTCTCTAGGGAGATTTCCTTGGAAGTATTTTTGGCATCTGTCACTAGAGAGTTTTATTCTAAGTATCAACAGCCTTCTGAAATCTAATGCACCTTTCACACTACACTCCTAAACTGTCATTCTCTAGTCATCTAAGCCCCCCACATTGTCACAAATAGTATTTGTGGATACTTAAACCATGGTAACCACCATTATACTCTGCTATAAGGTCAGCTTTAAAATATATGAGTGAGGTAATGTGATATTTCTGTGTCTGGCTTAGTTTGTTTAATACAACATCTTCTAAAATTCAAGTGTTTCTGCAAAAGACAAGATTTCCTATTTTTTGTGGCTGAATAAAATTTCATTGTGTTTAAATAGTACATTTACTTATCCATTCATCCATTCATGTGTACTTAGAATGCTTCTGCATTTGGCTATGGTGGCAATAAACATGGTTGTGAAGGCGGGTGTATGGGAGATGTCTAGAGTGTTTTGAGCCATGCAAATATTTATGTTTTAGGCCAGGCATGGTGATGCATTGGCTGTAACCGCAGTGCTCAGGATTTGAGGTGACAGGATTCTGAATTCAATATCAGCTTGGTTACACTGCAAGACCCTGTTTCAGAATAAACAAATTAAAAGCAAACATCAAATATATATACATATATGTAAATATATATACATATATAACAGAACATATATGATATATATGCATATATATATTATTGATCCTTTTTTAGCTATGTCTACTTATGCTGCATGGTTTATACCTTCATTTTTTCTAAGATTTCTTATGAAACTATAAATATAAAACTAAATGCATGCAAAATATAAAATGTCTATGAAATTTTTCTACAAAGAAGTTCATGTAACCAAAATTCTGGTCAAGAATAGAGCACAAACAACAAGTTAGGTGTCTGTCATTCTTTCTCCAAGGGTAACTGCTGACTTGATCAAGTCCATAGTTACCAATGTATCCTCATTTGATGTTTGCATCTGTCTTCTTTGACTTGGATTTTGCATGTAAGCTTTATCCAGGTTGTTGCACACACTTCTTTTCTGATGGTGGTACTGGTGTTCTAACACAGGACCTCAATCTTGCTAGACAGGTGCTCTGCCACATAGTTCACACCCCAGACATTTTTTGCTTTGGTTATTTTTCAGGTAGTGTCTCCTATTTTTGACCAGGGTGGCCTCAGGCAATGATTCTCTTATATATGGCTTCCCCTGAAGTTTGTGTCACAGGTGCATGCCACCGTACTTGGCTTATTGGTGGAAATGGGGTCTTGCTACCTTTTTGCCTGGGCTGTCCTCAAAGTGAGACTTCCCAATCTCTGCCTTCCAGGTAGCTTGGTCTATAGAAGTGAACTACTCCACCTTGCCTGTTTTATGTATTTCCAAAGTGTGCTTTACGTATTTGCAATATGAGTCTTTGTTGTTGTTGAGTGTTTCAGTATGACACTCATACATTAATTTAGCCACCCATTTTAGCAATTTCCAATTTACAGCTAAAATTTTATTGAATATATTGTGTACAGCATAATGTTTTGAAATAAGTACATATTGTGTAATGTACTTATTACATTACACGTACCCTCTCCACACTGTACCTATTTAGAAGTTTAAAGAACATAAAATATTGTTAATTTTAGGCATCATGTTATATGATTACATCTCTTCAATTTATTCCTCCTATCTAATTGAAAACTTGTATCCTTTGACATTTATGTTTTGCATGCATTTAGTTTTGTATTTATAGTTTCATAAGAAATCTTAGAAAAAAATGAAGGTATAAACCATGCAGCATAAGTAGACATAGCTAAAAAAGGATCAATAATACATATATGCATATATATCATATATATATACTGTTATATATGTATATATATTTACATATATGTATATATATTTGATGTTTGCTTTTAATTTGTTTATTCTGAAACAGGGTCTTGGAGTGTAACCAAGCTGACATTGAATTTAGAATCCTGTCACCTCAAATCCTGAGCACTGCAGTTACAGCCAATGCACCACCATGCCTGGCCTAAAACATAAATATTTGCATGGCTCAAAACACTCTAGACATCTCCCATACACCCACCTTCTGAAATCTAATTCATCTTTCACACTGCACTCCTAAACTCATTCTCTAGTCATCTAAGCCCCCCACATTGTCACAAATAGTATTTGCAGATACTAAATAAATATAATAAAATATAAAAATAAACATGAAAACATGAAAAATAAGTAAAACACAGAAAGCTCTTTTATTTTATAGATATTCATTATTTTTGTGTTATTTGTATTATCAGTTTTTTTCCATTGGATAGATTTTGAGTTTTTTTCCAATTTCCAGTTTCTTACCAATAATATTGAATGTGGTACACTATACATAGGTTATTTTCTAATATTCAAGTGTATCTGTAAGATAAATATCCAGATACGGAGTTGTGAAGTCAAAAAGCAAATGTGTTAGCATTTTGATCAATATTATAAATTTTCCTCCTTAGTGGTTGTATAATTTTAACTTTGCTATGACAGTGCATGAGCCCAGAACATGGTCAAAAGAGGCAGTAATTGCACATGTGTATTCTTGTCATCAATGGAGTTTTACTTTCCATTGTAAATTATGGTGGAAAACCATAAAGTGGTGAGGAGGATTCCGTAATGATATTTTGGGGGAGTTCTTAGAAGTTGGAGAGATATTGTGGCACATACTTTGAGTAGAGAGGAAGGTGGTATATTAAAACAACAGAATTATCCATTGTGGTTTGAAGAATGAAGTACAGAAGACCAGAACAAGAAGCTGGTATCAGTGATAAGGGAATGAGTATCATTTGAAGTTCATTATAGAACCCTGAAATGTCTCACCAGGAGGAGGGATGAGTTTAAGCAGTATGTTTAAAGGTTACAGGGATATTTGGAAAATCAACTCTAGAAAATGACTGCTATTTCCTATAGCAATTTTATCCTAACTCTCCTGTTGTCAAATGGGAGAATATATATTATAATATTCACCAGGATTATTTTCTTTCCCACATTCCAAGTAGCAAACACACACACACACACATGCACATGCACACACACACACACACACACATACACACACACACACCACTCCAACATTATGCTTTTACCATCATATTTCATTTTCCAATTCTAGATTTCAGAAGACTTCCATAATTTTTGAAGGATCCCAAAAGTGGGAGTGATAAAAACTCCACCTTTCGTTCTTTAAACCATAACTGCAAGGTTATTTTTTAGGGGCTGAGAGTAGTACTTTTTCAGACAATATAATTGACAAATGAGGATTGCATATATCCAAGGTACACAACCTGATGATTTGATAAATGTGTATAATGTGTGATGACCACCAGAATCACATTAATTGATGTATCCTACAACACTTGCTATGATTTGCATGTGGTTTGTTCCCCAAAGGTTTACGTGTGGTAAACCTGGTCTCCTGAGCAATGGTGATAGGAAGTGATGTTGAAAATTATACGACATAGATCCTTGGGGAACTTACTTAAGTCACTGAGGACCCTATCTTGAAAGAGAATAAGGGTGTTCTCAAGGTGATCTCGTCATCTCACATGTGAACCTGCCACTGTGATGCTCTCTACCAAGAGATCCTTATCAGAGATGACTTAATGGTAGCCTGATGCCTTTTAACCTCAAGAACTGTGAGCTAAGTAAACTTTCTCTTATAAAATTCCAAGCCTCAGATGTTTTGGTGTGATAAGAAAAGCAAATACACCACTCATATTATATAAGTAGAAGTTTTTCTTCTTAATTAAATTTTGTACCCTTTGACCCATTTCCCCCATCCACCCCAAGTCCGCTGGTAAATACTGTTCTACTTTCAGCTTCCATGATTTTGCTTCTTTTTTAATTTTTGGCAGTACTTGAGTTTAAACTCAGGACCTTGATTTTGCCAAGTACTCGACCTCTTGAGCCACATCTCCAGTTCTTTGGTTTAGTTTTATTCCAGTTGAGTGTCTTGCTCTTTGCCTGGTCTGGCCTTACACCCTGATCCTCTTACCTATGCCTCCCATGTAGGTGTGGTTTCAAGCATGTGCTACCCTGCCCAGTTTGTTCTTTGAGGTAGGGTTTCATTAACTTTTTCTTGCATTGACCTTGAGTCAAGATCCTCCCTCTCTGCCTCACAAGTGGCTAGGATTATAGGCATTTATGACTTTCTAAAAGATTTTACATAGAACTTTTAGTATGAGCTAAATATTTCTAAAATATGTAAAAATTTTCTCACACTACTATTTTTTAAGAATAATTTCTGACTGTTTCCTTCTTGGAATCTATTTCCATTAAATATCTATAATTGTTCCCAAATACTTGTGGTGAGTTCAGAAGAGCAGCAAAAAGAAAGGTACTGGGAGAAAGACAAGAGAAAGAGAAGACACTAAGAGATTGTAAGAGTGTGAGATAGTTTGCTATCTCACCTAGCTGTCACCTAGGTGTCCACAGTGTTTCATTGGACTCCTCGTCCTCTCATTCCATTTTCTTACCATCAGGCTTAGCCTTGTGTGGCTAGCTTAAACATACTTAAGTTTTTATAACATTTTAATTACCCAGTTTAATATATAAACTGGCTTCTCCAAAATAACAATAGAAATATATAGCTTGACTACTCTACTAGGTAGTAGAATGAAGGACATGATTATCTCTTTTGTTAAGCATTTTGCAAAGTCCTTGTATGTGATAATTTGGAAATGAGTCTTGTGTTTGCTGAATTTGTAACAACATGGGAAGAAAATGGCAAGCAAAATATTGCAGGAAAGAATTGGTTATTTTGCAATCAGAAGAGGAGAGTAGAGATAGACAAGAAATGTAAGCACGTTATGTTGGAAATACAACTTTACAACTTTTCCTAAACTGCAAAGTCAAAGAAATAAGAACTATTTTTCTGTTAAAATTTAACCTAATTAATTTTTAACTTTTATAAATGAACTCTGAAAATAGATCAGAACAAGGGTATGGACTCCCCTTCCATTCTGATTGTTTGAGGACATTCCATCTATAGGAGAACAAAATTTAAATGGAAAAAGTCCGTTTTAGATTTAGGGAACAATTTTAGATTTACTGCCTTGCATAGTGAATTCCCTTATAGTAAATATATCAGAAGCCTGTGAAAGTTCAGCAGAACATGCATTCACAAAGGAGCCACACTTTTCATTGTTGGCGTATTTTGAGTATTTGAGGTGTGATATACCCTTCAGGTATACAAACTTCCATTAGCAGAATGCAGCATTTGGTGATGTCTCAGTACCCATGGAGGCAGCTTCCCAATACCCAGGATAGAATTGAGGAATAAAGCAGTTCATTAAAGAAAGAAGTGGTGTGGTCTAATGAAGGAAAATCTCACATCACACAGGAAAAGAGACTTCCAAACTATCTAGAACTTGATATTGTATATCTGCTATGGGACAAGGGATGCTATGTGTCTTCTACATTCCTTAAGTGAAATTGGATTTTTTTCTGTGGTATTCCCCCATTATGTGATACCTGAAACCACATCTTCGCCAATATTTGTGAGAGCCATAGTTCCAGTTTGTCCATTATGGTGTGTGTGTGTGTGTGTTCAGACCATGTATCCATTTATGTATAGTTGTATCACCTTGTGGTTTTAGTTAGCATTGAGTATATTTTAATGAATTTGGATTATTTAATACAAAAGCACATTTCATGGCACCAGAAACTTAAAAAAAACAGATGAGGAGAAAGAAATCGATATTTTTCCTCAAATCTTTTACATTCAACTTGTATAAATACTATAGAAGTTTATTACAATTCCACCTTGATGATAATGTCTCAAAATGGTAGTGATAAAATCTATGCTAGTACACCAACAACTAATTTAACATTATTGGTGAAAACATGTCATTTTTCAATCTGTCTTAACATTTTAACTGTCATCTTACTCTCAATATTTTAACTTCTACTTACCCACCTGATGTTGAGTCTAAAATACCCTTTTTGGTTAAGTCTGTACAATAATGATGAAGATGGCTGAGCAGGACAGTTATCTGCTGGTGACAAAAAGGTTGCAGTTTGGTACTTATACCTGCAGTTAACATTAACTATCCTGTGCAGGCAGAGTAAACTAAGGGAAGCTATGAAATCTGATAAGAATACTAGAGGAGAGCAGGACAAAGGCATAATGAGCCCTGCCATTGTAGACTGGTGTCCACAGCCAAAATTATTGATTGCTTTCCTTACTGGCATGAGCAAACTATGTTTTTCCTTCAAAAGTGTTATCATTGGTTGCATTTCACTGTACACCTAGTAGAAGATAGTCCTTATAACAAAATCATCAGGTTTTTATCAGAGGGTAGTCACTGATTGCTCTTTCTTCTTCTTTGTCTTTTTTTTCTCTGAGTGTATAAGGATTGGAGTCTCTTGTACTTCTTCTTTTACACTGGATATTGGCTGCTTGAAAACTATTTCATCATCATTATCATTCAGTTCATCTACTTCATGTTTTGTCTTTCCAAAAATGTTGGTGTACCAACTGGTGTGGGCCCTAGATGTCCATAGAATTCTCAGGAGTGTTAGGAAGGCTTTCTGAAAACTGTTTGTACTTCTTAGGTATGCTTGAAATGCATTTATTACATAAAAGCAGTGAAGTAAAATTACACTCAATTCCATGTGTGGCTATCCTGTTCCTAAGTATCTTTTCCTTCCATTTCATACTTCCATCCATACTTTTTTGTAAAATGCAAATTCTGATTATAGAGTTTCACTGCTGGGTATGATGGGTTATGAAACGGAACATGCCACTCTTTAAAAAGTTCTTCATGGACTTTTTCTGGTGGCGTAAACACCACCAAAATGACCACTTTTTGGTCTTTCACCAAAAAGGTAGTTTTTCATTGTTTTGGGAACTATCTTGGCAACATCTTCAGACTCAAGCTCCAGAAAGATCTACCTTCTGCTATTTCTAGTTCTTTCACTTCTGGACACTCTTAATCTTGTAAGAGCACCAAACTGGAAGAAATATGCCTGCATCTGGTTTTCCTGAAGTGCAGGAGATAAGTGACCTACAAAGATTGCTCCAGGAGTAACTTTTCTTGCCTATTTTGCTGGATTGCTCAAGGCAAACATGCACCACCTGCTTCTGAAACAACATGTCTTCCTGTGGGTTCAACTACAAGTTCTGAGTGGTGGGCAAAGACTCAATGCTGAGGGTAGTCCAGCACCCAGCTGCAGGAGCGCTCCTAGATCCTGAGGACATTTCTGATTGTAATATAGGGTGAAGTCTTTTATAGGTTTGACATTGTACTGTCCTCTGATCTGAAGTCCTGTTCAAGTTTCTTGCCTATCTTTATTTTACTAGCTTGTGTTTCTTAATTATTTATATATTTGTTCATGTATTTTTGATTCTTTTGTTAATTGATTTGTTGCTGTCTAACTTGCCATTTCATGTTCTAATGGTATCTTTCCATTGTTTTATTGTTTTGTAAGCCAATTGATCAATACAGTATTTTATGGTTAGTACTTTCTGTGTCACATTTATGAAGTTTTATGCAACAGAAATCAAGAAATACTATCCCATAATATAAACAAGATTTTTTCCCTAACCTTTGTCCTTAAAGTTTACCATGTAATTAGAATCATAATTGCTTTGTATGGTGTGAAATAGAGGGTAAGTTCTATTGTTTCTCATGCTATTTTCTGAACTGGTCTGCAATAGCTTCTTATACATCAAGCATTGCTCTGTTTCTAGAATTAGTCTCTTTGTTTAGTCTGCTAGATCATATTTGTCTAAACACTATAGTGTCATAATTATAATAGATTTATAATATTTCTTTCTTTGAATATATGTGTATAAAGGGCATGAATCATTCTTCAGAATGTCTTCACATGAATCCTTGAAGTGACAGCCACCATCACATCATCTAAGTGATGCTGTGATACTGACTCTCTCTCCATCTGCACATCAATCATGTTTTCTAAAAGAACTTTCAAGAAGTTTGAGTAAATTGATAATTTGAAATTACTGAATTTAAGACATTTTAAAAATTCCATTGTTTTTCCTTATTGACATGAGTTATTTATCCTTAACAGGTTATGATTTTCAATGTTTCATTTCTTTTTGATTTCCAATTTAATGGGATATTCTATATACATAATCATTGTTGGAAATATGTTGCGAATTGCTTTATGGACAAACATGTTCAATATTAGAAAATGTTTGATATTTACATAAAATAAATAGGTGGTGTACAATAATTGTGTATATATATTTTCTGCATTTTTTTCCAGTACTGGAGTTTGAACTCAGGGCTTTGTGCTCACTAGGCAGTCATTCTACCACTTAAGCCACACCTCCAGCCCTATATGTTCTACTTTTTAATTGATTTTTGTCTGCTTATTGCTTACAAATCTCTCATCTTGACAGAATTTTTAAAATTTTATTATGCTTTTTTCAAAAAAAGTATTTGTGATATAAACTTAGGTATATTTCATTTTTCTTTATTTTCTGACTTTTTTTATATCTCTGTCTACTTTCTTTGTGTTTATCCTTTTTTAGTTTAAAAAATAGGAATCATGATATACAAGCTTAGCTTTTTCTCTGGTAATTTTCAAATTTACTTTTTCTTTTTAATCCAGTTGTATTTCTTAATTTTGATTAATATTTGTTCTGTGACCTATGAGTCACATGGAGAATTTTGTTTGAAATATCACACATGTATTCTTCATACTTGTCTTTTAATTGATTTACAGCTTAATTTATTGTGTTCAGAAAACATAATCTTTATGATATGCCTCTGACATATTTGATGCTTCCTATGATCGACAGTTAAATTTTTGGTGGTAACATAAGCTTTTTTTCAGATGTGGTAATAAAATTCTATGTACATTTATATTTACTGTCTAAACCTGTTGCATTTTTCCTCTTTTTGTGCAATCTCTTACAGAGATTGTTTTGTTTTATTTTTATTAGTATATATTAATTGTGCAATGTGAGAGGGCTTCCATTGTGATATTTTCACTCCTGTACATAGTATACGTTGATCCTACTTATCCCCTCTACTACTTTCTTATCTCCCTCCTCCAAAACCCCTTTTAAAAACCTTTCCTGCAAAATTTTGTCTTTTTTATTGCATTTTAAAGTAATACACATTAATGATACATGTACAGAAAATTTTAAAAAATCGGTTTATAATGTTTCTATATATGCATATATATTTCCCTTCCTCAGTGTCTTTTCCCTTCCCACCTCTCATTGGCTCCCCTACAAACAGTCCCTCTTTTATGTTTATGATCTTTTTATAGATAGGGGTCATGCATATGAAAGAAAGTATGTGGTATTTGTCGTTCTGAGTCTGGATTACTTCACTGAACATGGTGACCTCCATTTCCATCTATTTACCTAAAAATGCTATAATTTCATTCTTCTTTATGGCTGAATAATACTCCATTATATATATTTATCACATTTTCTTCATTCATCTGTTGATGGAAACATAGGCTGATTCCATAACTTGGCTATTATGAATGGTGCTTTAGTCAACAGGGCATGAAATTATCTCTGTTGTATGCTTATTTACATTCCTCCAATAGTTATCTCACAGGATTATATGGTAGTTATGTTTTAGTTTTTTGAGGAATATCTGTACTGATTTCCAAAGTGGCTGTACTAAGTTACATTCCCACCCATAGGGTATAAGTGTTCAATTTTCCCTATATGCTCAACAGGATTTGTTGTTTGTTTTCTTGACAGTAACTGTTCTCTTTGGGGTGAGATGGAATCACAGTGTAGTTCTGATTTACACTTCCTTTATGACTAAGAATTTTGAACATTTCTTTGTGTATTTATTAGACATGCTTAGCTCTTTCTTAGAAAACTGCTCAATTCATTTGCCCAATTTTCAACTGGATTTTTTATTCTTTTTGTGTTTAATTTTTTGAGCTTTCTATATTTTTTGTACATTAACCCCTTGTCACATATTAGCTGGCAAAAATTGTGTATGGTATCTCTATACTCTGATATTTGTTTCCTTTGATGTGCAAAAAGTCTTTAATCTACTGCTATCCAATTTGTCAATTTTTTTAATCACATTAATTTCCTCCTAAACCAAGACACTGACACGAGGCTGATTTCCCCTTACAACTTTATTTTCTACATTAAGCTGAGACAGAGATACAGACACAGCCCAGGGAATGGGACAGTGGTGTCAACATTGTTAGAAAGGATGGGGACGTAACAAAATGACACCCTTCCCCCAAGAGAAGAAACAGGGACATTCTCCATCCCTCTTCACCTCCCAAGAGAGGAAACAGGGACATTCTCCATCTGGCAGATTGTTCGGTGTAATCAGTTGTGGGTGACCAGAAAAAAATCTCTAAAAATGTTGTAGACATTTATCTTTTTGATATCTCCTAGTAGAAACATTAAATTGTCTTTGGAGAAGATTCCATATTGGCTTTTCATAGACCAATTCATTTCCAAAAATATCTCTAATATATTCTATCTCTCTATGTATAGAACTTGACATGTAAGAGCTATGAGCACCTAGGAGGAATCAGCGTGCTGGAGAGGACCCACAGTTGAATGAAGAAAGGACCTCCATACAGGAAGGCCAGGGCTCCAGGCCACTGGTTCCAGCCAGTGTTCATTTGGTTGTGGCCAAATTCTTACTCAGTTACCCAGACCCAAGGTCTAGCATGGCAGAAAGATGTCACAGGGGCTGCCTTCTGGGGTGACTGCTGAGCTCAGACCTTGACTTAGTTGAGGTTGGGGCTTCTGGTTTGGGGGAGTCTCCCTGACACTGCCAATGCCAGCTGCTTTGTGCCTAAAGCCTATGAATTTGGAATCAGGCCCAAATTACAACCAGACTCGAATGCCCTCTTAGGGCAGGGGAGTTAATGATCATGGAAGGGAAGGAGAGTAGTCCCCCATCTTCTAAGAGTAACTTCATCTGCAGACAGTGGTCACTTTCTGTGAGGGAGGAAGGGATTCTCTGAGCAGACTACAGCCTTCCCCAGTCAAGAGACATGCTATCTTCCCATGGCAGACACTTTATAACATTAATTTTCTAAAAGCATTATTGAGTGACTAAAATAGTGGCAATGACACTACAACCCTTAGACATGCTCTGGTCCCCAAATCAGATGTTCCAAGATCAAGAACCTCAATGCTTGCCATCTGGGGCATACCAGGACAAGGCAAGGGACCACCCAGCCTGGGGAGGACACCTATCCTCAACCCAGAGAAAACCAATGTCTTGCCCCCATCCACCCCCAGCCCTGCTAGGACCCAGCCTGCAGGTAGGGTGAGGAACAGAGGCACCTCCCCTTGCTGGGAAAGGACAAAATATTGAATTATGAACTCAAAAAGAGAGAAAAAAGATAAAGAGGGCAAAACCTATAGGTCTAAGTTACATCAGCTAGGTTTATACAAAACAAGTGAAACTCAAAAAGGGAGGAGTTTATCCTTCAAGGCAGTTCCCAGGGGATCCAAGATGGTGACTAGAGTGCAGAAGCAGATAGTATGAGATCCACAAATCAAAAATCTTGCTGAGACACCAGAGCCACACTTGACAGAAATAAAGCAGCAAGGAGAATCAAAACTTCAACACCCTGAACCCCCAACCTGTACAAAGCTTCTCCACACCATGTTACACTGAGAAAATAGGAGGGCTTCCGCAACACAAAACACCAGCTCCAAACCTGCTTGGGAGATATCCAGCAGACCAACAGGTAGGCACCAAGCATCATGCAGTATTCCCACAGCCACTGCTGGGATAAACCAGCATAGCCCTCTGGACAGACTGACCCCCCTGCCCGCCAAAACCAAACAAAAACAAAAACTGAACAATATACAAGGAACTGAAAACAAACACACAGCAGAGGGGGTGGGGTGCTATAAACACACCAGAGAAGGGAGAATGAGCAAGCAGCTGATCTCTGCATGAAATTTCAGTAAACAAATGCTGGAAAGGCAGAAGGTCTGAAGCAGGCAGGCAAAAAGCTGTTGCCTAAAATAGGGCAGGTAGTGGTCCACAGGCTCATCTGAGCCAGTGAGCAACATCCAAAGTCAAATGACACTGAAAAATTGAAAAATAATCAGCAAACCATCACAACACGCTGACAGTAGGGGGCTGGCTGATGAATCACTGACCTTGCCCCAGAGAAAGGGGACAAAGCAAAGAAACAAGCCCCCAGTAAACCAACAGAGCAAAAACCCAACTCCAAAGCAGGACAGCTGGTGGGCTACAGAGCTGATCTCTGGAACCTGAGAATAAGCCACATCTTACTGAGGGTGGAGCTGACTAAGCAGCTGCTGCTGCAAGACAGAAAAAAAAAACACCTCCAAACTGGCTAGACTTCCCAACCACCTGGAGATACTAAGATGGAGCCTCTTCTTAAATACCAACACCAAGATTGGATGCTGAAAGAGTAACGCCAGAACTACTAAGACTGAAATTCTATTGTTCCTGAACCTGGAATTTTTTTTTGTGTGTGTTTTTTGTTTGTTTGTTTCCTTTCTTGTTTGTTTGTGTGTATGTGTTTGCCCATCTCTCCCTGTTGATTTCTTTGGGGTTTTTTTCGTTTGATTTGTTAGTTTTACTATTGTGAGTTAGCTAATACTAAATTACACACAGACCAGAGACAATATAGCATACATACACAAACTTAAAAACCCAACACACTCATAAAACAAAATTAAACCAAGGGAAAGAAAACAGGTGACTGAAACCACCAATAGCCTATCAAGAACATAGTTACACAGTAGCAAGTGGAGCCATAGGAAGACAAAAAAGGGATGGAAACCATTCTCCCCCCCCCACAAAATAATTTAATACAGGATTCAGAGGGAAATGAAGAAAACAGATACCAAGTTTTAGACTCCAACAAAACAAAGATAAAGGATACCAAGAAACCCAGCAAACCCCAAAAGAACATATTAAAAGAAGAAATTCTGCAAGTAATCACTGAGAATTTCATGGAAAAGTTATTAGATATGGTCAACCAAAATGTACAAGAGACACTCAAGAAATTCTAAGACACCAAAAATAAAGAATATGAGAAGACACAGAAACAAATACATGAACTCATAGGAGCCCTAAATAAACATCAAAGTGAAACAGAGAACACTATAAATAGAGAGATAAATGAATTAAAGGCAAAAATTGACACTATTAAAGAGGAAGTGATCCATGATATGGAAAACCTCAGAAAAAAGAATGAAGCAGAAACACAAAGAACAGTGGAAGCCCACTGCAGCAGACTAGAACGAGTGGAAGACAGAATCTCAGAACTTGAAGATAAAATGGAAATTAAAAGAAAAAAAATGAAGAGCTATTCATCAAACAACTCAAGACTAGTGAAAGGAATATGCAAGAACTCACCAACTCCATGAAAAGACCAAAGCACAGAATCATGGGCATTGAAGAAGGAGAGGAGGTGTAAGCAAAAGGAATTTGTAATATATTCAACAAAATACAGTGGCTTTGGGTGAAGGCTGGAAGAAGATTTAGCAAGTCAATGACCCCCAATACAGGCAGGAGTAGCGATACTTATCTCTGACAAAGTAGACTTCAAACTTACATTGATCAAATGAGATAAAGAAGGACGTTCCATACTAATAAAATGTGAAATACACCAAAAGGAAATAACAGTTATTAACCTATATGCATCCAATTTCATCAAACATAATCTGAAGGACCTAAAAACATATAGACGCCAATACAGTGGTATTAGGAGACTTTAATACCTCCCTATTACCAATAGATAGGTCATCCAAGCAAAAAAATCAATGAAAAAATTCTAGAACTAAATCACACCATAAATCAAATGGACCTAGTGATGTCTACAGAATATTTGATCCAACTTCTGCACAATTTACATTCTTCTCAGTAGTCCATGGAACTTTCTCCAAAATTGATCATATCGTAGGGAACAAAACAAGCCTCAGCAAATATAAGAAAATAGAAATAATCCCTTGCATTCTATCTGATCACAATGCATTAAAATTAGAACTCAACAACAAAAAACAACAGCAGAAAATATGCCAACAATTTGAAGCTGAACAACACATTGCTAAATGAGCAAAGGGTCATTAATTAAATAAAAGAGGAAATTAAAAGTTTCTAAGAAGTTAATGAAAATGAAAACAAAACCTACCAGAATCTATGGGACACAGCAAAGCAGTCTGAGAGGAAAGTTTATAGCCATGAGTGCATATATTAAATCACAGAAAGATCTCAAATCAATGACTTAATTCTTCATCTCAAACTCTTAGAAAAACAAGAACAAGCAAATCCCAAAACAAACAGAAGAAGAGCAATAATAAAAATAAGGGCCAAAATGAATGAAATAGAAACAAAAAAAGCTATACAAAGAATCAATGAACAAAAAGCTGGTTCTTTCAAAAAATAAACAAAATTGACAGATCCCTGGCATATCTGACTAAAATGAGGAGAGAAAAAACCCAAATCAGTAAAATTAGAAATGCAAAGTGGGAGAAAAAACAAACACCATGGAAAACCAGGAAATCATCAGAGACTACTTTGAGAACCTAAATTTACAACTCTTGAAGAAATAGACAAATTTCTAAATACTTATAACCATTGAAAATTGAATCAAGAGGATATTAATCACCTGAATAGATCTATAACACAAAATGAAGTTGAAGCAGCAAGAGTCTCCCAAAAAAGAAAAGTCCAGGACCTGATGGATTCTCTGCTGAATTCTTTCAGACCTTTAAAGAAAAATTAATACTAACTCTTCTTAAACTTTTTCACAAAATATAAAGGGAAGGAACACTGCCTAACTTATTCTATGAAACCAGTATTACATTCATCCCAAAACCAGACAAAGACACCTCCAAAAAGGAGAACAATAGGCCAATTTCCTTAATGAGCATTGATGCAAAGATCCTCAATAAAATATTTGCAAACCGAGTCCAAGAACATATCAGAAAGATCATTCACCACAATGAAGTCAGCTTCATTCCAGGGATGCAGGGGTGGTTCAACATACACAATTCTATAAATGTAATATAGCACATTAATAGAAGCAAAGACAAAAACCACTTGATCATCTCAATAAATGCAGAAAAAGCCTTCAACAAGATCCAACACCACTTCATGATAAAAGCTCTAAGAAAACTAGGAATAGAAAGAATGTACCTCAACATTGTAAAGGCTATATATGATAAACCTATAGTTAACATCATACTTAATGGAGAAAAACTGAAACTATTTCCCATAAAATGAGGAATGAGACAAGGGTGCCTAGTGTCCCCACTCCTATTCAACATAGTCCTGGGATTCCTAGCCAGAGCAATTAGGCAAAAAGAAATAAAAAGCATAAAAATAGGTAAAGAAACTGTCAAAATATCCTTATTTGCAGAGAACATGATCCTATATCTTAAAGACCCAAAAAACTCTACCCCAAAATTCCTAGACACCATAAATAGCTACAGCAAGGTGGCAGGATACAAAATCAGCTTAGAGAAATCATTAGCTTTTCTATACACCAACAACAAACAAATTGAGAAAGAACATATGGAAACAATTCCATTTACAATAGCCTCAAAAAAAATCAGATACCTGGCCTCTATAAGGAGAACTATACATCCCTAAAGAAAGAGATTGAGGAAGACTACAGAAGGTGTAAACATCTCCCATGCTCTTGGATTGGTAGAATCAACATAGTAAAAATGGTTATACTATCAAAAGCAATCTATATGTTTAATTCAATTCCCATCAAAATCCCAATGACATTCATCACAGAGAGTAAAAAATCTAATCTAAAGTTCATTTGGAAACACACGAGATCACAAATAGGCAAGGCAATACTCAGTAAAAAGAGCAATGCTGGAGATAGCACAATACCCAACTTCAAACTATATTACAATGCAATAGCAATAAAAACAGCATGGTACTGGCACAGAAACAGACACGAAGACCATTGGAACAGAATAGAGGACCTGGAGATGAATCCACACAGCTATGCCCACCTTATTTTTGACAAAGGAGCCAAAAACATATGATGGAGAAAAGACAGGCTCTTGAACAAATGTTGCTGGGAAAAGTGGTATTCCATCTGCAAAAAACTGAAACTACATCCATGTTTATCACTCTATACTAGTATAAACTCAAAATGTATCAAGGACCTTAATATCAGATGTGAAACTCTGAAGTTAGTACAGGAAAGAGCAGCAAATACCCTGGAAGTAATATGTTTATGCAAAGACTTCCTCAACAGAACCCCAGCAACTCAACAACTAAGATAAAGGATGGACAAATGGGACTACATAAAATTAAAAAGCTTCTGCAACAAAAGAAATGGTCTCTAAACTAAAGACACCACCCACAGAATGGGAGAAAATATTTGCCAGCTATACATCAGAGAAGAGACTAATAACCAGAATATACAGGGAACTTAAAAAAGTAAACTCTCCCCAAATCAATGAACCAATAAAGAAATGGTCAACTGAACTAAAAAGAACTTTCTCAAAGGAAGAAATTGAAATGGCCAAAAGCACATGAAAAAATGTTCACCATATCTAGCCATAAAGGAAATGCAAATCAAAACCACACTAAGATTCCACCTCACCCCTTTTAAAATAGCTATCATCAAAAACACCATCAACAATAGGTGTTGGCAAGGATGTGGGAAAAAAGGAACCCTCGTACACTGCTGGTGGGAATGCAAGCTTGTTCAACCACTCTGTAAAAAAATATGTTGTAGGCTTCTTAAAAATCTAAACATAGATCTGCCATATGATCCTGCAGCCCCACTGCTAGGGATATATACAAAAGAATGTTACACAGGTTACTCCAGAGGCACCTGCACACCCATGTTTATTGCAGCACTATTCACAATAGCCAAGTTATGGAAATAGCCAAGATGCCCCACTACTGACGAATGGATTAAGAAAATGTGGTATTTATACACAATGGAGTTTTACTCAACCATGAAGAAGAATGAAATCTTTTCATTCTCAAGTAAATGGATGGAAATGTAGAACATCATTCTGAGCGAGGTTAGCCAGGCTTAGAAGACCAAAAATCTGGACTTTAGATCTAGGGCAAATGCAGCAATGTTGTTGGTCTTGGGTCACACTCTAAGGGGAGAGCACATATGGGAGGAATGGGATAGGTAGGAAACCCAAAACTTGAAAGTGTTTGATGTCCTTACTGCAGAGGAGCTAATACAGTAAACTTAAAGTGACAGAGGTTAATATGGGAAGATGATTGGGAACTAGTGAATAGGTCAGGTAGGGATGAATCAATTCGGGTTGTAATATACTTGTACATGGAAGCAATGCTAGCAATAGCTTGTTAAAGCTATCCTTATCAGGAGGCAAAAATGCTTTGTCTTTCTTATTATTGTTCTTCAACAAAATTGGAGAAAATGGCAGAACAGGTTCCTCCTGGAAGCGGGGAGTGAGGGAGATAGAGGGGAGAGGGAGGGTGTGGGGGGGCCGGGGGGAGAAATGGCTCAAACAACGTATGCATATATGAATAAACGAATAAAAAGAAAGACAGTTCCCAGCATAAGCCAAAAACGTGCTGCAAGGAAGCCTTAGCAGAAGTGGGGTGGCGAACAGGGGCAACTTACTCCTATTGGGGAAGCATGCTGACCCTTGATGGACCCCCCTCCCTTGACCATAAGTGGAGGATGCAGAGGAGAGCTGAGGCATGTCGAGCAGAAATCTAGCTCCAGCCTGTTCAGTTCTGGTGCACCTGCCTTTCCAGCACAAGCCCCAGCCTGTGTCTCCTGAACTAAGGGCAAAGGAAGGGAGGGCTTTCTTTGTCCAGCGTAGCTGGGCCCCATCCTTCCTTCTGGAAAGCCAGCTGCTCAGGACACTGTCCTGGGCAGGAGGCACAGTGACACTCAGACCTTTATAGGCTCCAATCTTAGGCATGAGCTATGGCTTGCTGGAGAGTAGAAGCAGTGCTGCAAGACCCTGGGCCTGATTGCAATGCAGGGAGCACCCAGGAGTCCTGAGTAAGGGGACAGGGGAGGAGAGTAGGGCCAGAGTTGTTGTGTTGGGGACAAGCATGTGCACAGCGCAAACTGCAGAGCAGCAGGAGAACATTCCTGTTAGAATTGGCAGTCCCAATCTGTGGTGTAGGTAGGTCTGAGGTCTTGGGTCCCAGGAGGAAGTCAATGGCAGATCTCCCAGGACATAGGCAAGGGACAGATGAAGCACTGAGCAAAGAGTCTCAGGTGGCAGGTTTCAGAGGGTGATCTGGCCATCAAGGGTGAGGGGACAGTGGAACATAGCCCTATTAGCTTGGTTGAAGCTGGTACTCCTGGAGTGAGTGGTTCATGGGGGGAGAGGTGCCTCCACCACAAGTGCTCCTTCATGTGGCAGAGCTTCTGCATGGCCTCATCCAGGGCCAAGTCAGTCTCTAATGGGTTAGTCTAATCCAGCTCTGTCTTTCTACCTGCAAAACATGTCCACCTATTCTGCTTTCTAGGGTTTCTGAGGAAAATATTCACTGTGATGATCAGGACACAGGAACATAAGGGCCGAGGTATACGGGAGGACAATACAATGGGATGATGCTTTAGGCAGCCATGGGGGAGAAGACATGGAGGAGATACAGATGAAATGAGGCAGAGGCCCAAAGGGATGTTCCTCCTGGAATGATGTGGGTCTGGACCGCAGGCTTTTCCAGCTTTGACACAGGCCTACTCAATGGCTTTTAATCATGACTGGCTTGTATACCCTACAGAAGACCCTGTTGGCCTGATGAATGCCATTCTGGGTGATGGCACCATCTGGATTAACAAACAGCCAGTAGTTGCTGTCTTCAGTGTTGCTACTGTCTGTGAAGTCCTGGCTCTGCATGATCTTTTCCAGTGTTGTCCACAACATCTGCCTGTTGTCCACTCATGTTGGGTAGCTCACCACTATGTTCTATTGCAAAAATGGGCAGTCTGACAGATGTACAGGCCTAGAATAGCCACAGCAGCTTCTAGGGTGCAGGTGGTCCCACTAGCTTCTCTCAGGACCCTGCACAGCCATGCTGAAGCCTCCAGCTAGTGAACATGTTGTGGTGGTGTGTTAAGTCTGACTGGGTGGAGGAGTGCAAGTGCTCTGTGTTACAGCTAGAGCTCTTACACTGCTGGCTGGCTGGCATAAACACCTCCCTCAGGATGGAAAGGCCCTGACCAGGCTTCTCAGACAGCCCTGAGCCTAGGAAAGTAGGCTGGGCGTTGGGTGGGCCTGGATCCTGTCAGGATGTTGGTGCTGCTGATGCCACTGTTGCTGCTCCTGCCACCCTTACATGTCAGCTACAGGAGGACTCCTGGCAGTGAATGGAGATAGACTTGGCAGCAGATGGTGGCATCTTAAAGCAGGGGTCTCCAGAGAGCAGAAACATACCAATGGTAAAGTTCAGGACACAGTTGTCCCGGTGGGTGTTATTCATGACATAGCCCTTCAATAGGCAGTAGCCACAGTACAGCTGGAACATACAAATGCTGCCAGATTCAAGTCCGCGAAGCCCAGCTTGAATAAAGCTTTCCTGCCTTTCAGCAACTTGTGCACAGACACATGGAAAGTACAGCCTGCCCTTAGCTGGGTTGGCACTCAGCCTACACACAAAGGTGAACGTCTTCCACCACCCCACACACTTCTGCACCTTCTCCCTGAAGACAAGCTGACAAAATCCCTGCCATACACAAGCTGGACCTTGTAGAAGATGAACCCACTTACAAAAGGGACCCTGGTCAGTTCCCCTAGGGTGTAAATGGCTTGGAATTTGATTTTTTAAAATCTTCATTCAGAAAGCCATGAGAGAGTTCCCTGAGTCTGAAAACCCAAGTCAAAAAGAGGCCAAGTGTGGGGTGAGGGGTGGGGTGGTTTCAAAAATCCCCAAGATTCCTCTCTTTACATCACACACTCTCTTCAAAACACCAGGGCTGAATCCCTCCCATAAGGTGGAGGAGATGTTGAAGCTGATGGGAGTCTGAGTCCAGAGCCCCAGGTCTGAAGCCAGTTCACAGGCCTGCTGGCTATTCCTTCTGGGAACCAGAGCTTGGAGGGGTGAGGAGTGCTCAGGCATTTCACCAACACTTAAACAGCTGGGAATGGCCAGGAGGCAAGAGCAGGGCTGACAGGTGGCAGCACAGGCGGGAAGCATGCAGAACTGCAGACCCAGGATCTCACGTGGGGCGGCTGGGTGGACACCTGATACTGTGCTGTCCAGGCTGGCAGATGAGGATCAGAGCAGCTCCCTCCGGCCCCTGCTTCCGCCCTGCAGGTAGTTGGAGGGAAGTGTGCTCATCACCTTCGGGTCCTGGCACCTGGTGCTTGGTGGTCTGCACAGGTGATGAGGAGGATGTCCCACGGGCTGCTGGATATTGGGAGCCTCTCCAGAAGGCAAGGCAGGGATGCTATGGGCCTGAGACGTCCAACCGCGGGCCACATGGAAGCGGGCACCAAGCCAACCCAGGACAGCTGGGTTGACTCCTCCTTGGTCTTGGAACTCTCATCGTGGGGCACTGGAGGAGCTGAGATGCCCTCCCACCAGGCCGGTGGCTTCAGCCTTTGAAAGGATAGAAACCTTATGGCAAGATTCAGCAATTTTATCTCCTTTAATATCACTGAAGCTCATAGACAGAAATTCAGAGTAAATTGCTAGTATGTAATGAAACTCTTCATGTGCACAAAGCATTTGTAATTGAGATAAACGATCTTAGTTCTTTCACCTAAAGAACAAGTGTAAAACCATGAATTGCTTCTTTCCATATGTTTGAAATTATATTTCTCATTAGCAAATGTGAAACTGCTATATATCCACTTTGCTTGTTTTCTATTGGGGGCAGCAGGAGAGTAGGGATTGAACCCTGGGTCTCATGCAAGTGAAACCTGTGCTCTATCTATCACTGAGCTATACCTCTGGGCACTTATTTTGCTTTTTATTGTGTTACAAAGAGGCTTTCACCTGGTATCATCATAGTTACCATTGCCCACAAGAATAGTATAGTATAGTTTAGCACTAGGTCTAATTTGACCAGCAACGTGGTAACTGATTTGAAGGATAACTACAGATGTCTATTCTGATTTGGTTAGAAGTGTTCATTTATACATTTACCTCTGAGGTCCAATGACTTCCACTTAAGCAACATTTCATATCAATAGGTTTTAGAAGATTCTTTTTGCCCTTTAGCCTTCAGTTTAGAAAATTTAACTATTATAATTATACTTGAATAATCATTAAAAATATTTGACATTTGAAGAAAGCATAATAAGTAGATTAATTGATTTGCAGTGGTGAATCTAATTTTATGATCTTAAATTATAGAATAAATTAAGCCCCTGATTAGCTCTCACCATGAGATTGTGAGCTCTGAAAGTGATTCTTGTGCCCCTCTGGTCTATTCTTTTAAAAAGAACACCACTTCCTTTGTTTTCACCACTTTCCCAATTCACCAAAAAAGAGAAAGCTGTAAGTTTGTATACTCAACTAATCCAAAAAATTCTATTCACAGTCTTCGCTGTGCACAGTAGTGCAGGACCATAAAAATAATGTGCTTTCTAGAACCATCAAAGCTATTTGAATAATCTTTGGGAAAAGATTCCAACTATTCTGTGACTTTTAAAATTTTTGTCAAAATATTAAAACCTTACTGTTAAATACATGAGAAATGAAAAATAGGTAGGTACTGGTGGCTGACACCTGTAATCCTAGCTATTTGGGAGGCTAAATTCACAAGGATTGCAATTCAAGATCAGATTGGGCAAATAGTTTGTGAGGAATCATCTCCAAAATAGCCAGAGCAAAGTATCCTGGAGTTATGGCTCAATCAGTAGAATGCCTGCTTTATAAGTTATGAAGCCCTGAGTTCAAAACCACAGTACCACCAAAACAAAAAAGAAAAGAAATGAAAAATATTAAAACTCATGGTAATTTAATAGGCTATAATTCAAAACATTAGAAAAGTTGTAAATCAAATGTTTTTCTTTGTAAACAAAAAAAGCAGTGTTCCCTTTATTTTCCTCATTGGACAATTCACTATACAGAGTGAGTGTCATTTGTGGCTTGGAACTGGGGACTGCACCCAGGGCCCAGTGTACCTAAGCACATACCTTACCTCTGAAATGCATCCCCAGCCCATCATCTTCTCCATGCCTTGGCAAATGGTCTCACTCATTTCTAAGACTTGATTCATTTCTAACCTTTTGTCATTTGTGCTTTTAACATCAGGAAATACCTCCCAGAGTCCCATTAACCTAAAACTTACTGTCAGGGTTATTTCCATGGTAACATGTTCATGCTTGTCACCTTCCTCATTTATTCCTGTCACTTTCCTTCACTAGGTTTCTCAGCTACATTTCCAGTCTCTAGAATGACAATAATAACAGCATTCCCCCACCAAGGTTGTCTTCCATATCTCTATTTGCATGCTTGTCGAATTTTACTTCTAGCCTATTTCTCCTTGCTATATGCTCAAGTTTGCTGGTCAGTTATGTCAGTTATATATCTCTTTACAATGCTTGTGGGTTAATCACTGGAGACAAGGAGGCAACACAACTATAGCTTCCTATTCTTGTGTCTGTGAAATAAATAATAAACATGCAGTGACTAACCACATATACTTTGAAAGGGGTAATGATTGATCACTGATCATTGTTTAATTATTATGTATGTGGTTATTTGTGGACCAAAGAGATTTCAGACATTGTTTCTGCCCTGTGAAAACTCTCAGAATTATCAACACTTGGTGACTGAAATGGAAAAGATTGTTGAGTAACTGCTGTTATTTAGCTACCTCTTGATGACCATTCATGTCAATTGGAATCATGCAAAGCAGAGGGTGTCTGCACACTGTATCAGGAATTACTAGGTTTCTACCTCTTTTTCAATGTATAGGATTATGTTTTAGAATAATAAAAATGGATGTTATTGTCAGCATACTAAACATACTTTATTTTGAGGTCAGGAAGAAGAAAGGAAGTGATATAAAGTGTCCAACAGTGGTTATCTGAAACAAGTGAAAGGGAGTCCATTTGAAAACCTCTGCTATTCCATTAAAAAGGAAAAAAATCAGGAAGGAATGGAGTGAAAAGTCACTTTATAAAACCATGATAAAAGGGGTCAGTCAGTGCATTGTTAGTAATGAGTTAAAGAGCCCAGCAGGCAATACACTTTCTCAGAGTGCCCTTGACCTCACTGTTCCTGATACTATAGATGAGGTGGTTCAGCACAGGGGTGAAGATGGTATAGAATGCTGACAAAACCTTGTTGTGGTTAGCTGACCTGTAGGATTTCTGTATCATGTAGATGAAAATGACAGATCCATACAAGGGGCCTACCACAGCCAAATATGAAGAGCAGGTGGCAAAGGCCTTCTTGAGGGCTTCTGTGGAATGCATGTGGAGGACAGCAGTGAGGATGAGACTGTAGGATGTCAGGATGAGGGAAAATGGAATCAGGAGCATCAGCACACAGCAGATATATATGAGATGCTCAAAGAGAGACATATCCCCACAAACCAATTGCAGTAATGCAGGGGCCTCACAGAAGAAATGATCAATCTCACGTCCACTACAAAATGGGAAAGTGAAGATAGCAACTGCCAGCATAAGCTCATCAGTTGCTCCTAGAACTCAAGACCCCAAAGTCATTCTCAGACATAACTGCCAGCTCATGAGAATGGGATATCGTAGTGGGTGGCACACAGCCACATAGTGGTCATAGGATATGATGGCTAAGAGAAAGCACTCTCTACCACCTAGAGTGAGAAAAAAAGATCTGCAGGCCACAGCCAGCAGTGGAGATGGACTTCTGTCCAGTCAGGTAGTCAGTGGCCATTTTGGGCATCTTGGTAGAAACCAGCATCATGTCCATGAGGGAGGGTTGGCTCAGGAGGAGGTACATGGGTGTGTGGAGCCTGTGGTCCTGGTGGATCAGGAAAATCATGAGGGCATTGCCCACTAGGGAGGTGAAGACAATAGTTAGAATCATCACAAAGAGAACTTGGTGGGCTCTGGTGTGGTTAAGGAGTCCAAGGAGAATGAAACCAGATGTGATGTTTCCATTTTCCATGATTTCAAACAGAAATGACACTGTGAGTGGAGAAACACATGAGTGTCATCATTTGCAATGCTCTAGGTGAATTATGTATTTATAGAAAATTGCTCATGTGAAAATATTGAAACTTATTTCAACATTTGCAAAATGTTTTAACATGGGCATGAAATTAACTTCTGCTTTTTCTCCTTTTTAAGACTTGCATGATAAATACCCCACAGGTTCAGTACTGCTCAATCAGCATGAAGAATCAAAATTCTCAAAATGTTGCAGCTAACATGTAAATGTGATTTTCCATTAACTGACACCCACATAAATTGTTAATATAGAAATAATTCAGGTTATATTATAATTCATTTACATTTGTACTTGCATTACATCTTGTATAATCAATACTCTTAGAAGCTGAATTAAGTAAATATGTTACTTATAAGTTAGGTACTTGATAATGGAAGTTATACATCTATAATATATCAAAATTTAATGAAATTGCCAGATTCAGATAGTTTCCCCTAACTTTCATTAATTCCGTGAAGGCCATTCCAAACAAAAGGGCTCTCGGTCTCAGATTTAGAAACTGGAAAGACAGAATCTGCAGATATAGCATGACCTAATTTATTATTGGTAGTACACTAGCTCTATTTACAGAATTAAAAGAAAATAAGATATCACATGAAATATAGCAACTCCAGTGAATTATCGGTTTAAATCATGCAAGACAGATTTATGGGCTTTTACAGAAAAAATTCAACAATCACCATGACATTTCAGTTTAGAAAATATTTTCTTACTATGATGTCTCTAACTGTATTTAAGTAATTTTTACATTTGAAATCATTGGCTCTTGATTTTCAAATGGTAATGGGTGGTATGTGTGTCCTTTTAAAGGTGAAATCAATGGATAAATGTGCTTAACCATTATGAACCTAACTGTCTAATCAACATACTATAGAAGTTACATTATTTAATGGAAAGATCAATTAAATGTGTTAATTAATAAAATGAAAAGTACTACTTTTATGTAGGATATGATAATGTTTTAAAGTTGCTGCCTTTATTACATAAAAGAGACAATTTGCCACTAATTAAAATGTTTCTAAACTATCCAAAGCATGTTATCCAGCTCAACTTTCTAAAAAATGACCACAGATACATAGAGTGTTTAAAATTAGTAATGAAGAGGTAGCTTATCTTGCACTAAAATACTAACTGCCACTAAAGGGAGGAATGATGAGTGTGGGGGTAGAAAAAGTTATTATCCTGAAAAACAAATATTTCCTTTTCCTTTATTCATATGTGTTCAGATGTTAGTGATTTCCTAATTATATTTTCTTCTGCTTCCATAGATTTTACTTAGAATGGTTTGAAAAATATGGTATCTTTACATAACACTCAAGTTTTTTGTATTAAATCAGAGGCACACATAGAGTCTCTCTTTTTGTTCCTAAAACCATTGGGTAATTACATTTAATTCAGAATGTTGAGAGTTTCCTTCTTATACTCTTGCCAAATTCATTACCAAAATGTAATTTTAAAACTATGCATTTCTTATCCAAGAAACTGAGATGAAAATCACTATGTTCTGCATGAAAAATCATAGGAATAGACAAATCACTTATATAATAGAATTAATCTGATAACAGCATTGGCTATCAAATACTTTAATTCTTCAGATGCTAAGATGTATAATAGAGAGCATTTTCTTCTAAAATCTACATGGTAAATAGTTTATTGCATATGCTATAGTTCAAACTTCATAGTAAAAAATCAGATATTAAGAGTTTGGCATAACATACCTACAGAAAATAAACACGGTGTCCCAATAGGCTGGTCTACATCCTCTGTGAAAAGTACTGTTGTGATGCCCTCTTTGTGGAGGGAAGATCTGATTTAGCTGGGCTCACCACACTTATATCAGTGCCTGGAGTGAACTGTTATGGGAGGTGGCATTCTTCCAGCCTTAGCTAAAAACACTGCCAAGTTAACACACCAGAGTTGCTAAGTGCCAGGTGTCAAAGATGTTTAATTTTCAGGGCCATTTTAGAGATTGCCAGGTTATCTATATACTTTCCACATGCTTCAGAAATCTGTGATTCATTAAAATGATGAGGTGTCATTTAGCAACAAGGGTAAGATATAAATAAATGACCTTGGAAAGTGCTCATGGTTTTAGAACACATTAATGAGTGATATAATATGATTGTTATGTTATTTTTGTAGATTTCAGTAAATAGGTAGATCAATAAGTATGCTATTCATATCAGCTCTTGTCAAAATGGTGATTTAACAAAACGAAGCCCTTGGTAGAATTTATTTGTATATTTTTCCCTCTTGGAATTAATGTGGGAGAATCAGTGCTGCATAGTATCTTTCTGTTTGCATGCATAAAGAAAGACAGAGATATTTTATTTTCATAGTTGTATGTTTTTGTCTATGCAGTGAAATCTTTTATAATAACATCAGGACTACCAACAGGCTACATTCCTATTTCCAGACCCTTCACTGATTGGTTGTATCTGGGGATGTAGCTCATGACCTGTCATTAAGAACAAATATTCTTTTAAGATTTTCTGCTGCCAGGTACCCATAGAATCTGGATCCATACCTTCCAGCTTCTGAGTCATTGGCTTGTCTGCTAATAGATATAAATTCCAGGCCCAAGCAATGTAAACAGGTAATTAAGAAATCTTTATCATAGAACAGGTGATGGGAAACTTGCCCTAGTCAAAAATGTGAGATGATCTTATGGTATGTAATTTCCACTTAGTTTTTCTTAAAGCAAAGTATATCACCAATTTTAGTGGCCTTTCTTTCATTGAATGTTGAATTTTCCCACACTGATAAATCCCACTCTGATTTAGAATGTGACTGGTCAAATGCGTGCAGTCTACATTTGGAGTCAGGTTATCTTATTTCCTATGAAATACCCCAAGATTCACATGAGTACAAGTTATGTGCCATCTCTGTTTAGTATATAAAATTTCAAAGAAAACTCTTTGAGAGTGTAACAGTTATTACAGTAAAGTTTTTGCCATTTTTTTTCTGTGCATTATTGTTTCTGAGGTCTCTAGGCCAATCAAAACAATGCTCTGGTAATACAGAGTTGCCACTGTCCTATGGGAAAACAGCCTTCATTGTGATTAAATAAAACCCATTGCATAATAATGGTGATCAAAGAAAGTCTGATTGTGATAAGAGAAAGAACAAACACAAAGAACTCCATCAGGAGCCTGAAAACATAATAAAACCAGGCATTGGAGTTGTGAAAGTGCCAAGATCATGATGTCTTGTGCACTATTCTCTTGAAGGAAGCCTCTAACTTCATACACATATGCTGTCATCTCTTACTCTGCTGTTGTCCTCCTCACCCCCAGGGGGCACACATGGGAATCCTGGAAATTCACAGACATGGAGAGTCATTCAGAAATGCACTAAGTGCATGCATGAGTGACTTAGGGTCAACATCTATAGGATGAATGAAGCAGAGTTGGGCATAGGATGACATGGTCACAGATAAGGCCTCAGACACCCAAGGTAGGATCTCTGGAATGGCCCTCTGAGGTGTCCTGCAATAAGTCTGGTGATCCTACCTTTGTGTCATATTAATTGGGTATGGTTTGCCTCCAGGAACAAAGCATGATCACAGTCTTGGGATGTTTCCTCAAACAAGGAAAATACTTTAAGAGTGACTTAGCTAAGAGTTGTCAGGTAGTAGCACCCCAGCAGCTGGAAGCACACATTTCCATCATGAAGGAAGGGGAGAGGGGGAATGAAGAGCAATGATAAAGTACATGGCACTGCAGTAGCCAAAATCCATCACACAGGGCAGAATGAGGGCCCTGTAACAGTATGCTCATGGGTTCATTTACCCTAGGACATGGCAGGTGTATAATTTGATAGGGAGCATAAATGACAGCTATCAACAATCAACAGTCCACCAAAAGAACTGGTTTACTGGAAGTTCCAGTACCAGATTTTAGCCAGAAAATGGATTGGAACTCAAACATGAAGAGCAAGCTTAAAGCAGCTGGTAGCAACCCTAGATTTTGTATTGGAAAGATGAAAAAGTTCTGATTGCACAGGTTTCCCAGTTTCTAGGCAAGGAGTAATGAGAGAGGCAGGCCTTTATAAGTGTTCCACCCTGGTGTTAGTTTAGGCCCTGTAACCAATATCTCTCATGAGATCCAAGGATTTTGCTTCCTGCCTGTGTCTTTGTTTTGATAAATAGTTGTCAGCTGCTTGATAGAAGATTTGTTACACAAGAAGCAAACACATATGCTTCTTGTGCCCCGTCCTCTGGGGGATCTTGTCTACCTTTCATGCAATAAACCCTGAGACTTAAACTGACTTAAATGGTAGGCATTTTGATGAATCGTGATGTTTGTCTGATGGTGTGTGTTCACCATTTTACTCTATTACTTTCGTTTATCCTATTAAGCAACAAACTGTGTCTCCTTTCATTGTATGCTTCTATAACAGAAGACCACACACTGGATAATATATAAAGAATGGAAATTTATTTTCTCACATTTCTGGAGGCTTTTTTATTGCAACTCATGTGGCTTCAGGGAGGAGGTTTCTGAAAGGTAGGAGGCCTTTACCTGGACCCTGGGTACTGAATTTGTAATTGTGTCACTAAAAGGAATTTTAGGACACATCAAGATAATAACTAAAAAAGTTAATTAGCAAAACAACCAAAGCAGAGTACACAAACAAGAAATAGGTATGGGCACATCTTATAACTGGTACAAGGAGTGCTCTAACATCAAGTGTACTTATGGTGAAAAAGTGGGTGAGGGTTAACCCTAAATTTGCCATAGAATGAATGTTCAACTTTGCTCTGGGCACCTGACACATTTAATCACTATCAATTGGGCTCAGAGATATCAAAGCTGTTTTGTATGTTAAATTTGTGTCAGTATAACTGATATCTGAGAATTAGTTTAAACAAAAGATGCTACATTCAGCATAGGTGTCCTAGCTTAAGAAAATTTTTTCCTTTGAAAACTTCTGTTATCAAAGGAGTCATTTTATTCCCAAGACAAGTGTAGTTCTCTAAGATATCCTTTCCTAGTTTCCAGAGTGTAGTAATTGTTTGTTCAAGTCAGCAAGGTGAGAAGGAGAAGGCTCCCTTTTTTTGCTACCTGTTGCAGCTTCGTGGGGGGAATATGAAGCTTAAAGAAAGTGGTGTCTGTGTGCTTTTAATCAAAATGTTCATTAATGACATTCTCAACAGGTAGGGTAATGTGGTTGATGTACTTCCTATACAAGAATGAATGTAGAATTTTTGAAACATTTAGAAATCACCATAAGCAGCAGACTAAGGTAGAAAGGAGAAAAATAGCAGAGATGAGCCAATTTTGCTTATAATACATAGATACATTATATGTATATGTGTGTGTACATATATATATATATATCATATATTAATGGAAATGTCACAATGAAATACCCTGTATAGCCATCTTAAGTCATTTTTTTTTACAAAAATGGAGAACAGGAAAGCAAAACAGGTCCTTTCTAGGGGATAGGTACAAATGGGAGTGTACAGGATATGAGGAAAGGGTGTAGAAGGGGGAATATGATGGAAATATTATGTACACATGTCTGTTAATGGAAAAATGAAACTTGTTGAAACTATTTCAGGATGAGGGGAGTGGGGATAAAGGAGAATGATTGTGGGTGAAAACAACTATTATATATTATGAGAACTTTTATAAGTGCTACAACAATAAAAAAGATATTCATAAATGAGTATTTATCTGCAAATTTCTGGACCCTGTTTTCTATGCTTCACTTCCCATGATCTATCCTGCCTCAGTGGAAAGTCAGAATTCATAGACCTTGCATCTGGCAAGGGCCTTCTTACCACCTCATCAGATGGTAGAAGACAGAAGGGTGAGAGAGGGCAAGATGGGGCCAAATTCACTTTTGTATTTTTTACTGTTTTTGAGACACAGTCTCACTATGTAGCTCAAGCTGGACTTGATCTTCTGGTCCTTCTGCCTCAACGTTTCTAGTTCTGGGATTCTAAGCACGCACCATCAAGCCCAGCTAAATTATCCTTTCATAATGTCATTAATTCCCCACCCCCCATTAGACTGGAGTCCTTACGACTTAATTACTTCTTAAAGATATCCTTTTTTAATACTCTTATAATGCTTATTAGGTTTCAACTTGAGTTTTGGAGGGGACCAACATTAAAACCATACCATGAGGCAGGAAGATTACTTAAGCTCAGGAGTTTGTGGCCATCTTGAGCAACATAGTGAAACCCTTTTCAACAACAACAAAAATAAGAACAACAACAAAACCCTGGAGACTGCACACATATCAAATTTTTTTTGCTGTAGGATCATGCTTGAGGAATAAATAAATATTTTATCTCATTGAATATAGCTATTAATTATATTGAATAAAATAGAATGGTTTAAAAGGTATCTACATGTTTAATGCAATTCCCATCAAAATCCTAATGACATTCATTACAGAATTGAAAAATTCAACCCTAAGGATCATCTGGAATTACAAGACCCTAAATAGACAAGGCAATACTAACCAAAAAGAGCAATTCTAGAAGTATCACAATATCTGACTTCAAACTATACTATAGGGCCATAGAAATAAAAACAGTATGGTACTGGCTCAAAAGCAGACATGAAAACCAGTGGAAGAGAATAGAAGACCCAGCTATGAATCCACACAGTCATGCATACCTGACTTTTGACAAAGATGCCAAAAACATATGATGGAGATATGCTACTGGGAAAACTAGATATCTGCCTGAAGAAAACTGAAACTAGGTCCATGTTTGTCACCTTGTACAAGTATCAACTCAAAGTGGATTAAGAACCTTAATATAACAGCAGAAACTTTGAAGTTGGTTCAAGAAAGAGCAGGGACTATACTGGAATTAATAGGTGCAGGCAATGCTTTCCTCAACTGAACTCAGATGGCTCAGCAACTAAGAAAAAGTTAACAAATGGGACTGCATGAAGTTAAAAAGCTTCTGCACAACTAAAGAAATGGTCTTTAAATTGAAGAGGCTGCCTACTGAATAGGAGAAAATCTCTGCCAGCTATACATCTGACAAGGGTTTGATAACCAGATTATAAAGAGAGCTCAAAAAACTAAATTACCAAAAAATTAAAGGCCCAGAGAAGAAATGGGGAAAAGAACTGAACAGAGCTTTCTCAAAGGTAGAAGTCCAAATGGCTAAGAACACACATTAAGAAATGCTCAACATCCCTGACCATAAAGGAAATGTAAATCAATATCATGTTAAGATTCTCCCTCACACTTATTAGAATGGCTGTCATCAAGAATACAAAGAGCAGATGTTGATAAGGATGTAGGGAAAAGGAACCCTCATACACTGATGGTGTAAATTAGTTCAACTACTTTTGCAAACTAAAAATAGAACTATCATACTATCCAGCAATTCCACTCTTAGGGAATACCAGAAGGAATGTAAGTCATGTTACAACAAATGCACCTGCACACCCATATTTGTTGTAGCAATATTCACAATAGCAAAGCTATGGATACAGCCAAGATGTCCTACTACTGATGAGTGCATTAAGAAAATGTGGTACCTCTATACAATGGAATTTTATTCAGCCACAAAGAAGAACGAAATTTTGTCATTTGTAGGTAAACAGATGGATCCAGAGAACATAATCTTAAGTGAATTTAGCCAGGTATAAAAGGCCAAAATCAGCATGTTTTCTTTCATATGTGGAATATAGACCTAATACAAATGTAACAACATTATGAAAAACAGGTCACGCTAAGGAGAGGCCACATATAAGAGGGGGAGTTTAAGAGAAGGAACTTAAGGTGAATGTGGTTAATGTACTCTCTACATGACAATGGAAATAGAATTTTTTCCCTTTCTTATGCTGGCTGGGAGTACATTGTGGCATTTACACAGTTTCTTACAATATAGCAAATATATTATACTTTAATTCATCCCCTCTATGGTTTTCCTTTATCCTCCCCACCCTGATTCCTTGAATAGTTTCAACAGGTATCATTTTTGCATTTACATTCATGTGTACACATTTTTGCATCATATTCACTCTTCTACCCTCTTTCCCCATGAATCCTCCGCAACTGGTGTCAGCCCTTCCCCCTGGAAGGGAACTGTTCTGGCCTCCTGTTTTCTAATTTTGTACAAGAAAAAAAGAGAAAAGATAGAAATAAAAATATGACATTTTATCTTGTTTGAGATAAATGTAGCTACACAGGGAGTTTCCTTGTGATATTTCCATGTATATACATATATATATACGTATATATATATATTTTAGCCCCAACTGGATTATCTCTTCTAATTCTCTTCATTCTACCTTAATCCCTTTCTTATGGTGTTTCAGCTAGTTTAAGATTTCTATATTCATTCTTGTAAAGAGAGTACATCAACCATATTAACCATGTTCAAGTTCTTAGTTTCCCTACCCCTCCCATGCATGACTTCCCCTTAATGTGACCAGTGCTTCATGCTAGTTATTCATTTGTTTTAAGTCTATATTCCACATATGAGAGAAAACATGTGGCTTTTGGCCTTCTGAACTTGGCTAACTTCACTTAAGATGATGTGCTACAGTTACATCTGTTTATCTGCAGATGAAAAAAATTTAAGCTGGTTAAAACAACCATAAAAAGTAGGAAGAAGAAAAATACAGAAAATGAACAAACCAGGATATTATATACACAAGGAAGTGCCACAAGGAAACTCCCTGTGTAGCTATCATAAAGAAGGAAAAATATCATTTCTTAATTCTCTCTATTGCAAATCAGAACCATATTTGCAAATCAGAGAACAGGTCCTACCTGGGGGGATTGATACTAGTGGGAGGGGAGAGGAGGTGGTAAAAGGGTGTAGGAGGGTGAATATGGTGTAAATACTGTGTACATGAATGGAAATGGAAAAAAGATACCTATTGAAACTATTCCTGAAGTGGGAGGAGGCACATATAAAGGAGAATGGTGGATGTGTTGAATTCAAGTATGATTTATTTGATATATTGTAAGAATCTTTGTAAATGTCAAAATGTACCCCTACTTAGTGGAACAATAAAAATTTTTTTAAAAGTTACTTTATTATATAAAAATAGACTGTTTTGCTGGGTGTGGCCATCATGCATTTAATACAAGAGTTGAAGAATCATGCTGTACTACATAAATATGGTTGTTTATTACATTAATAAGGAATCTTTAAAAATAACAAATTGGAAAAATTGAAAAGAAGCAAGACAGCCTACAAATATATGAGACAGCATCAAAAGAAAAAATGCTGAAATTGTAGTAATTTTTAAAAGACAGTAGAAAAAGTGACAAAGTTCATTTAATAAAATAACTGAATATTTCCAAAATATGAGAAAATCTATGACTACCCAAGTAAAAAGTAGTCAAAACCACCCAAAATGAAACTCAAAAAAAATGCTAAGTGTCCAAATGAAAAACAAAGACAAAGGAATGAATGGGAAAGGAGGCATATCACACACAATGGGACTGCACACAGCTTCCAGAAAATTTGTCAGCAGAAACATCACAGGCCAGGAAAAAATGGGAGGATGTGATGAAGAAAGAAAATGAAGTAACTGTCAACCAAGAATACTTTATGTAGCTAGGTATGGTGGCAGGAGGATTGTGAGTTGAAGATCAGCTTGGGCTACACAGAGAGATCCTGTTTCACAAAAATAATAATGGGTTGGAATGGGTACATATAATTTTCATCATCATCACCAGTAACATCACTCTAATTAATGTTAAAATTATTAAAAAATTTCTATTGCTAAAAACTCATTTCAAACATATGTAATGATTACTGATTAACATTTTGTATTCCATAGGTAGCATATCATTTCTTTTAGAGAATTGATAAAATAATTATATCTCTAAAATTTTTCTGCATTCTACAGTACTTATTCATTCTAAATGTGGGTCCTATGCCCATAAAAACATAAAGACATCACCTACTTAATATCTACAATTCATAATGTTTATAAGATTCTACTCAGGGAACTGTCAAAATAATATTAAATAATCAAAACACTGGAAAATTTGTTGTTGAAAGCACATTTCTGCCAAAATCATTTCTTGAGGCAAGCCATTTATTTTCTATTTTTTAATTAATGAAAATTTTTATATTAAAACATTCTGTTAAAAAAACAAGAATTACATACATTCAAGAAGTACAACATGATGTTTGGTAAATATTTACATTTGGCACCAATTACCACAGTGAAATTAAATAACACATGATCACCACCCATAGTCATTTTTTTCATATGCGTGGTAAGGGCACTTAAAATCTGTTCTGTTATGATGTTTCAAGTGATAAATGCAACATGATTTACTCTAATGGCTATAGGTCATAAGAACATATTCATTTTATAGTTGAATTATTGTATACTTTGACCAGCATCTTCCCATTTCTCCTACAACCAAAGGCCATATGATAAAGAAACTTACACTTAACTGTTTGAGTGTCTTCAAAACTCTATTGTATACTACAGAAATAACCCTATTTTGGAAGGAAATATTTGTGAAGCAACATCTTGAATTTGTCTCATCCACACTGTCTGAGGTACACTGTAGTTTGAATTTGGAGAAACATAGAGAATTTAAAAGAGGCGCTTTTGTGGCATGGTAGAAATATGAATAGAAAACAAACTTTGAGCTTCTTTACTTCAGTAAGAATATTTGAGCTACAGACTAGCCTGAACACTCCTGACTAAAAATGGTCTTAAAATGTGCAAGAAAATTCAGTTCTTAATGCAAAGGCATATTGTAAATCAAGTGGGAAAATAGCACATTTGTGTTTTAAGCTCTGAAGTAAAATGATTTTTAGCTACTAAAGATTTGATAACAGGCCTAAAGAAAGTCAGGTAATAAGTCTTAAAATATATCAGAGTTGTACTGCTCTATTATTTTTAAAGCATTTTTATTCATTGTAGCATTTGTATATATACATGAATTTGGATCATTCTCTCCAGTTTTCTCCCTCCTACCTCATTCCTTTTCTTAAGGTGGCTTCAATGTTCCATGTTCATACTTGTATAGAAAATACTTCATCCATATTCATTCTCCTTAACACTCTTAATTTACCTTCCCCCTCCCACTAGTGACCTCCCCTTACTTAACATAAGCTCTTTTGCATTCTTGTCTTGCATTGTTTGTCTGTTCATTGTTCACTAGGGATTTTGCTTTGGTATTTTACCTATGAATATATTGTGTGTAAGTCAGTCTGATCCACTACCCTACTCTACCTTATTACTTTCCCCCTACCCTGTTTTGTTCATTAGTTTTAAGTGTATTTCATTGTATCTCATTCTTAAACAAAGGATATATTTCATTATTAATCACTGTCTATCATTCTTTTCCTATTTTCCTCCTCCCTTACTCTCCTATAACACTCCCACTTTTGGAAAAAAATGTCTATGTATATTTATATGAATGTATTATAATGCTTGTATTTGTGTTGGATCTATCTTCCATATATATATAAGAAAACATAAAACCTTTGTCTTTCTGAACCTGGACAACTTCACTTAAGGTAGTGTTCTCCAATTCCATCCATTCACATGTGAAAAACAAGATTTCCTTCTTTATGGCTGAATAAAGTACCATCATATATACATATAAATATAAATATATATATCTGTATATACATATATATGTATATATTTGTGTGTGTATACATAATATACCTGTATATTTTTTTCTTAATCCATTCTTCAGTAGCAGGGAATCTTGTCTATTTCTATAGTGTAGCTATTTTGAATAATGTTGTAATAAACATGGAGGTGCAAGTGTCTTTATTGTAACCTGACTTACATTCTTTTGAGTACATCCCTAGGAGTAGTATCTTTGGATCATATGGTAGTTCTATTTTTAGTTTTGTGAGGAGCATCCATAATGTATTCATTGGTGGTTGCAACAATTTGAATTCCCATCAACTGTGTATGAGAGTTCTTTTCCCCCTTCTTGGTCAATATTTGTTGTTTGTTTTCTTGTTGATAGCCATGGCAATTGAAGTGAGGTGAAATTTTAATGTGGTTTTGATTTGCATTTCCTTTATGGCCAGGGATGTTGACCATCTCTTCTTATTTTTTTTTTTGCCATTTGTACTTTTTTCTTTTGAAAAAGCTGTGTTTTTTTCTTTTACCCATTTCTTCATTGGGTCATTTACTCTTTCTTTTTTGAGCTCCCTGTAAATTCTGCCCCTTGTCAGATAGACAGATTGCAAAGATTTTCTCCCATACTATGGGCTACCTCTTCAGTCTGGTGACCATTTCTTTTGCTGTGCAGAAGCTTTTATTTTTATGTAGTCCAATTTTTCAATACTTTCTTTTAGTTGATGAGCCACTGGGGTTCTATTTCGGAAGTTGTTGCCTATGCTTATGTGTTCCAGTGTACTCCCCTACAGCTTCCTGTAGTAGTTTCAAAGTTTTGGACCTTGGGAGGTCCTTATTTCTCCATGGAGAGCTAAGGACAGCTTTGCTAGATATAGTATTCTTGATTGGCAGTTATTCTTCTTAAGAGCTTCAATTATATTGTTGTATGCTTTCCTGGGCCATTAAGGTCTGAGATACTTTGAGATTTTGAGGTAATTCTTATGTGATTATCTTTGTAAGCTGACATTTATCTCCTCTAGGCTTTCATTATTCACTAGTTTTGCCATTTTAATTAGGATATGACATAGAATTGTTCTTTTTCAAAGTCATGTCTAGTTGAACACTGAAATTTCTCTTGTGCATGGGTGTCTATATTATTAAATAAATTTGGGAAATTTCTGCTATTATTTTATTGAATGGGTTTCTTAGGCCTTCAGTTTGTATTTCAGCTCCTTTTCCTTTTACCATGTGAATTCTTAGGTTTTGTCTTTTGATTGTGGCCCAGAGTTCTTGTATGCTGTATTCTTCTGTATTCATTTTTTTCTTTCTGATTATTTTCATACAATAACTCCTAAATCTTTTCCTCCATCTCTGATACTATTTCTTCTGTTTAATCTTGTCTGCTGATACTATCCACTTTGGTGTGCATTTGAATTATGAGGTTGTCATTTCTAACATTTCTACTAGTTTATTTTTCATAATTTCCATTTCTTTGCTGAGTTTCTCTTTTATGTTGCTGATTTTCTTATCTAGGTCTTGGATTGGTTTCCTAACTTCATTGATCTGTTCATTTGAATCCTTTTTGAGGTTGCTGATCATTTTTAACTGTGGACTTCTGAATTCTCTCTCAGACATTTTTGGCAATTTATTATCTTTGAATTCAGATGCTGAGTTGTGGGATTTGGAGGTGAGACATTACCTTGGTTTTTCATATTTAAATTGTTAGACTGTGATTTGTGTACACATTAGTTGAAGTTTCCTTTTTCTTTCTATGTAAGCATATAACCTAGTGCAGTAACAAGGTTAACAATTTCGGAATAAATCAGGTATTTGAATGAGTAAGGAACAACTGTAACCCTTATCTGCCACTCTGCTAAGGTTATCTGGGAACAAAGCTCTGGTTTCTGTGGGGATGATCTAGGATCTTAACACTGTTTAAAAGTTATAAAGATTGGATATTGAGTATTTTGAAGTTTGGCCATAAGAATGGGAGGGGAGTAGTACTGATGGAAATAAGAGGATGTAGATGAAGGAGAAAATAATATGAGAGAAATGTATATATTTACAACAGGTTAATGGAGAATGGTTTGGGGGATAGGGAAAAGTAAAAGAAAAGATTCCAGGGGCTGGTGGACTGGCTCAAGTGGTAGAGCACCTGCCTAGCAAATTTGAGGTCTTGAGTTAAAACCCTAGTAACATACAAAAAGATTCCAACAATTAGAAATCAACTTTAAAAAGAGAGAAAAAATAAATAGGAGGAAAAAAAGAAAAAGGAGAGAAACCACCAAACAAAAACAAATTTGATGAAGGGGGAAAAAGACAAAGAAACCAAACCAAAAAATCAAAACCACAAACAAGTAAACAAATAAAAAATTCTTGTTAGAGAGAAGTGATGGTATCCTTGCATTTGTTCAAGTTAGTCCTTGTTCTGGTTACTATAGGAACAGATTCAGGAGGGCAGTGCTGCACCTCTAGCTTATGTTGCAGCAGGAAACTTAGGGGAGGCCAGTTGGGATTGCACGATCAACATTATTGGGATCAATTCTCTTAAAGAGCTTGTCCCTCTGGGTTGTCGTGGGTCTGTACTGCCTTTGTCATTATGGGGGTCATAATTTCTGTTGAAATGCAGAAAGATATATGTGGCCAGGGCCACTCATTTTGTGAGTAGGGCACAGGTACCTTGAAAGAGCAGGGTCACTGACATCTGGGCCTTTTGCTGCTTTTCAGGTTGCCCTAGTCAAAATCTCACCCTCTCTATGTCTGCCTCTGATGGCAGTCTCCCACACAGAAACTGTGGTTGTGAGACCTGCAACTCCCCAGGATGCCACATTTTAAATCCCCAGAAATGCTCAGCTTCAAAACTTGCTGCTTGTTGTTGTTTGCTGGAAAGTAGCTGGTATAATTAGAGTTTCATTGCATGGGGCCTTGGTGCTTTGTTTTTTTAAATGTCCCTATTCAATAGAGCTGCTGTGATGAGACTGGGACTTTTGGGGACTTTTTTGATGTTTTACTGCCAGGAACCTTCGGATTACTTAGTCTTACTCTCTCCCTCCCTGTGTTTACCTCTGTGGCAGATTTCCCATATGGACACTGGCTGGGAGCTCCAGAACTCTCTGGACTGATTTTTCAAACCTCCTGAATTTCTCAGTCTCAAACCTTGCTTTTCTGCAAGGGACCTCTGCCAGTGAAGGCTAGGTGCCTTGTTTTGGAGAATATCCACAGGAAAGTAGGTGGGGTCATTTCCATACCCTGATTCCCTTTTACTTCCCATCTTGCTGTGAGTCAAAACCTCTCTGTCATCAGGCATCCCAAAATGCCTTGAGCAGTGATTGCTCCTCGTTTTCAAGATCCCCAGAGTAATTCAAACTCAATAAAGGGTACTCTCTCAAGATGGTGCCTTGCCATTGTTCTCAGAGCTATGGAGAATGAGGGATGTTCTTGTCTGTAGCTTACCTGTTGTGCAAGGTACTGTTCCATCATATCCCTGCATGTGGATTAAGGTTTACTGGCAGTATAGTTATTGCCTCAGAGAGGTAAGTCTGCCAATCCATCATGGCAGTTGCCTGGCTTACTGTGAGATGGAGGCTTCTGCTTCCCCTTGTCCCAGAGAAGCTGGGACTGATGTCCAGGTTGGAACCACAAACTGTTTCTTGATTTAGTGTGTTGTGTTTCTGGTTCATTATATATCTCAGATATTTCATCACTCTTTAGTGTTTGACTATGCTCTTCCTCTTTTTGCCCCTTCTTTATGTAGTCTCTTGTTTGTTATCCAAACTCTCATTCACAAAGCCTGATGGAGAAAGTTTCTATTCTTCTCTCTTGCCCCCCTCTCATTTTCACTTGATTTCTCTTTTAGTATAAAATAACTTTCTGTGTCTCTTTTGACTAATTTTAGTTGGAAGTTTACTTTATCAGATAATGATATAGCTATATGTGCCTGCTTCAGGGTCTATTAGCTTGGAAGTTTGTTTTCAATCCTTTCAACCGAAGCCAATGTTTATTTTTGTCAGTGAGATTTGTTTCTTGTAGGCAACAAATGGTTGGGTTTTGCTTTTCTATTCAATCCTCTAGTTTATGTCTTTTGATTGAAGAATTATGACCATTAACATTCCATGTTAGTATTGAAAATTATGTTGTAATTACTGCCATTTTGTTATTTTTGTATTGTTTAATCCTTTTTCTAAATTTCATTTGCTCATATTTTCATCTTTGAATTTATGTTTTTCCCATATTTTCATGGTTACATTTTTCTTGCTCTTCTGTCTGTAGGATTCCTTTGAGTATCTTCTGAAGTGGTAGTTTGTTGGTCATAAATTCCTTTAGTTTTTGTTTACCAGGGACACTTTTAATTTCTCCTTTCATTATGAATAAAATATTTGCTGGGTAGAGTGTTCTAGGTTAGCAGTTATTTTCTTTGAACACTTGAAATAAATCATTCTTTGTTTTCCTTGCTTTTAATATTTCTGTTGAGAAATCTGCTACTCTGATGGATTTGCATTTATTGGTGACTCAGTGCTCCTCTCTTTCAGGTTTCAATATTCTTTCCTTGTTCTCTGTACTTAATGTTTTAAATATAATATACTGTGGAGAGGTTCTATTTTGGTCATGAATATCTGGAGATCTAGAGGCCTCCTGTAGCTAAATGGGTACTTATTTCTCAAGATTTGTGAAGTTTTTGCTATTATTTTTCAAATACTTTTCCCATGCCTTTACCATGTACCTCTTCTCCTTCCTCAATTTCCATAATTCATTGGTTTGGTCTTTTAATGGAGTCAGAGATTCTTGCATCTTCTATTTGTATTTCTTTATTTTTCCTTTTTCTTCATCTGGTTGTTCTGCTACATCTACCTTATCTTCAAGCCCTGATATTCTGTTTTCAATTTGATCCAGTCTATCAAAGAGGCTATCTACTGAATTTTTTTCATTTGACTTATTGAGCTTTCCTTTTATGGGATTTCAATCTGCTTCATTTTCAGGATTTTTGTATTTTTTTCAGAATCATCCTTTCATATCATGCACTTTTGTCCTAATTTTGTTCAGCTATGTATATTCTTTGAATTCATTCATCTTTTTATACATGTTCTATTTCATTTTAAAAATTCTTTTGATTTTCTATATGTGTCCTCTTTTATTTGCTGATCATTCTTATAATCATGTTTTGAGTTCTTTGGACATTCTTCTTCCTCACTATCCATAGTATCTGTTTCTTTTGATCTTTAGGGGTGTCATGTTGCATTGTTCATTCATAGTTCTCATGTTTCTGCTTTGAGATTTATTGATCTGAGACATATTTATTGGTTGAACATTTTGAACACCAGTGGTCTGTAGTCAAATTATTCTGAGTGTTCAGACAGGACTGTATAGTGGGAGGGTTGCAGTATAGACTGATCATTAGCTCTGCAGGAAATCTTTTGCACATGTGTCCAAAGCACCAGACATGGCTCCCAGTAGCACTCAGACAGAGGAGTAGTTGGGTCTCTTGTGTTTCCTTATGTATGGATGTTGTTATACATTGAGCCTGGACTGATCATGTCTAAGTTGTCCATTTCTATGCTATTTTTACTTTAGAGGATTCCCTTCTTTTTATACTGGAAGCCATTGCTTCTAATGCTGCTTTTTGGTTTGTAGGCCAAGTGTGTTTCCACTTATTACACATTTTTCCCCCATTTATGCCCCTTGGGGCAATGCACACCTTAGGATATCCCCTAAATTCACTGACAATGGGGAAAACAAATAGTGTACTGAGCTGTGCACCAGTGGAGGAGAACTCACAGACTCAGCTGCTCTACCTTCTGGTTTCAGTTCTTTAAGACATTATCTAGCAGTTCATCACCCTGTGAAGGGGATGAGCTGGGAAATATTGTGTGAACCACTGGTCCTGTGCTCATAGCTTTCAGCTATCCCTGAAAGCAAGCCCCCAAAGATACCTTAGGTCATGGTTGCTAAACACTGTGCCAGTCAGGTTTGGTGCTGTTTGTGCAGTGATTCCCTGGCACTAGATCCAAGAAGACCGGGGCCACCAAGCACTAGGGTCTTCACAGCCTGAGATCCTGGTGCTGCTTTAGTTTTTCAGCTTACCCATGTCAGAGCCCCACACTTTCCCTGACCAGTTCTTGTATATGTCTCTCCCAACAATGCTATCATGAGCTGTGATTTTTTTCTTAATTTTTTGAATGACCAGGCTGGGTTGGTCTCAAATCTAGCTTGGTTAGCAGCAGGTTGGGGAGCTCCTGTAACCTAAGCTTTCTGTTGATGGTGGTGAGGTGTTTTCATTTTTAAATTTACCTTAGTAAATTAAACTGCTGTCAATGGATAGGGCGCTCTGCTAATCTCTGGGTCATTTGCTGCTTTTCAGATTGCCCCATTCAATGCCTCTAGCTCTCTACATCTGCCTCTGGTTTCAGTGACTCATGTGGGCACTGTGGCTTTGAATCCCGAAAATCCCCAGGCTGCAACCCTTTAAATCCCCAGGATTGCTCATTCTTAAGGATCACATGTTTGCAGACAATTGCAAGTAGCTTCATTAACCTGAGCTCCCTGGTAGTGGAGGCTAGTTGCTTGGCTTTTGAAACTGATTTTAGTCAATGGAGCTACTGTTGCTGGTTAGGATGGGGCCACTGACTTCTGGGACTTTTGATGTTTTCATATTGCCCTATTCAAAAGCTTTCCTTCTCTATGTCTGCCTCTGGTGGCAGCCTTCCATGTGTGCACAGACTGGGAGTCCCAGATCTCCATGGGTTGTGGCTTTCAAACCCCCTGAGTTGCTCTGTCTTAAAGCTTGTCTGCCTGAAGGCTGCTTGTAGGAAGCTTCTGTACCTGTGCTCTCTCCCAGCAAAGACATGGTCCTCTGGTTTTGCAAAGCAGGTGCTCTACTGCTTGAACCACATCTCCAGCCCAGGTGCTT
The DNA here is from genome assembly GCF_047511655.1 of Castor canadensis. Classification (NCBI taxonomy): domain Eukaryota; kingdom Metazoa; phylum Chordata; class Mammalia; order Rodentia; family Castoridae; genus Castor; species Castor canadensis. The sequence continues at coordinate 47,189,064 of NC_133400.1, read as the reverse complement.
TGTTTTTAAAATCTTCCACAGGCAGTTAGGGTAGGATCACCTAACACTTGGGAAGGTAAAGGCATTTACTTCCCAAGCTCCCTTTAACCTCTCAGCTCATACCTCTCCCTCTCCATGAGCATTTTTAGCCATCTTCTCATATAAACTGTGACCAGGTGTCTCAAATGCCTAAAACTGTGACTGCTCTTTGTTTGTTTTCAAGATCCCCCCAGAACATTAGTATCAATCAGGAGACCCTTTTTGCTCTTGCCATAGCTCTCTAAGGTATGAGAAATAAAAGGTTGTCTTGGCTGATGCGAGTTGGACTGTTGTAATACAGAAGCCACTGTTCCATCAAATCTCACACTGAGGTTAAGATTTGCAGGAGGAGTGGTTTGTCCCACAGCTACATCTGCAGTCTATTGTGGAGGCTTGGACGCTTTGGTTCAGAAGGTAGATATAGAGCTGCAAACTCATCTTAATTTACTCTGTCATCTTTCTGTTTCTGTTCTGTCCCTCTTTTTTTGGTTCCCAGTGCTCTTTCTCTCTTTTTCCCTTCTATATGTAAGTTTCTTCTTTTTTGTCCACACTCTTATTCACAGAGTCCAATGGAGAAAGCTTCTACTCCTTTTCTATATTGCTTACATACTCATTTACCTATTTGTGTCCCCCTTGATTTGTTTTATCCTCTTTGAATTCACTTACTTGTTTATTTTTTAAATTCATTTAGTTGTTTATTTGTATTCTCCTTGATTTTGTTGAGGTGTTTATGCATGCTTTCTTTCACCTCATTAATCTTATTGTCATTCTTTTTTGCTCAAAAATTGAAAAGTGGGGAAAAATGAAATGACAATGAAAACAGATTAAAAAGTTTTTAATTAAAAATTTCAGTATTTCTTTCTTGGTGAACAGAGAATGAATGTCTGCTGGACTCTGTCAGGACCCTTGATGCTTCCCTCCAGTCTCTGGTCCTCATGTTTCTGTGTTCCATTCTCCTGTTGTATTTTCTCATATATTCCCTCAGGGTCCTCAGAGATTGACCATATGTAGCCTGGAAGGGAAGCTCTGGATTATGGCAGCTGCTATAGTGAGGTAGCAAATTCCAGGGATATGAGGAAGCATTTAGGTGTGGGTGGTGGGGCTCTGTGCACAGGCAGTTGGTCAGAAAGCACTGTGCTGCTCAGAAAGCCCATGCTTTTCCCTGCTCAGTAAGTCTAGTGGTTGCTCTGGCTTGCCACAATGAGTTTTTATCCTTTTTCTGACTAGGCTTCCAGTTTAATATTTCATTTATTAATATTTATTTATTAATAAATGCTATGCTATTTATTGGGGTATGGGTTCAGAATTCTAGTTAGCTGACTAGATTACATCTGTGCCTCTCTTGTCTCAGAATAGGGACATGGATATTGAGCTCTAACCATTAGACTTCTTCCTCTGTTCCTTTTTTTGGATAGAGATTCTGGGCCAGGTGGCTTCACCTCATCCCCACTGTTCCACTGTCACATGTGTAGAACTTCAATTTCCCCTCATAGTAAAAATTTTTCTTGGGGGTCAGATGTATTGCATCTGAAACTGGATATCCCACTGTTTCATTTCCATGTTGACCTTTTTGCCTTTGAAATTGGGTTCCAGATGCTGGTTGGTTTCTTTCTAGTGGCCGAGTCAAGGCTTGCTGACCTGCTTTTATCCCTCTTTGCATTTGTTTTTCTTTAACAAGGGTGGCTCATACACATAGTTCTTCCTGGAAGCAATTCAAACCAGAAAAGTTTTTAAAAAATGGGCTGAGAGGGACTTATGAAAGAGCAAATCTGTCTTTGTGACAGGCTGCACTTTTAGAAGCTTAGTTGTAGTTGATTTTCTCTAGCTAATATTTGTTCTCATAATGGTGTCCTCTTTCAGCTTACTGACTTGTCCACCTCTCCTTGCAGCCACACATCTGAGGTGTTATTTCTGGTTTGTAGAGACACAGAAAGGTGGTTATTGTTAGAATGCCACCATCTTTGAACATCCCTGCCAATATTTTAAATGCTGAAATAAAATAGACTGAAAGAAACCTTAAGGTGAAGAATAATTCCTCAAATTCCTTCTTTAAGTGTAAGTCTTCTAAAAACCCCAAAGAAATATGTGAACTATGGAATATTATTTCCTGTATTTCATTTTCAGTCATATCTTATTTCATTAGGTTTACTTATTATGACATTTTACTCTATGTCTTACTTTATGTAAAAAAATGATTCGATGTTAAATTATTGTTATGGTCTTTCAGAACTCATATACTGAATTTGAACCCCTGCTGTGGCAACCTTAAGAAGGGAACCCTAAGGACTGGTTAGGATTTATCTAAAAGAGTTTGAAGGAAACTTGTTTGTCTCTTCTGCCATGTGAAGACACTGCTACCCATGAAATAGAAAGCAACCTCCACCAAATCTGCTTGTAAACTACCTTGTCTAAGCAATTTTGTTACAGTGGTTGTATTAATTAAACCATTGGTATGGCCAAATATTTAACTTAATAACAGAAATAATTTAAAGAGGGGAAGATTTATTTTACTTCATGGTTTCAGAGGGTTCAGACCATCATGTTGGAGCAGAAATGTTCAACCCATGGCAATCAGGAAGGAGAAAGTGGGCATGCCTGCACTGGGCCAGCCTTCTCTGTCTTCCCCTTTTATGCCATGCATGACTCTACAACCCACATTCATGGATGTTCCTCCCCTTCCTAGATAATCCTTTCTGGAAACACCCTAAAAGACATACCCAGAAAGATGCTTTATAATCTCCAATAATCTTCTAAATCCATTCAATGATTTTAGTATTTCTCCTAAGCACTAACACAATCATATTTCCCCTTATATACAGGCTCATCTCATTTTATTATGTTTCACTTTATTGAGCTTTGCAGATATTGCATTCTTTACAAATTGAAGGTTTGTGAGAACCATCTGTCCAGCCAGACTGTCAATGCCATGTTTTTCCAACTTCATTTTGGTAATAGTCATAGTGTTTCAAATAATATCATCACTTTTATATCTTTCATGGTGGTCTCTGATTAGTGACTATTCATATTACTATTCCAATTGTTTTCAAATGCCAGAAAACATGCTCATGTAAGGGCAGAAAACATAATTGATAAATGTGTTGGTTTCTGAAGGTTCTGCTGACCAGCTGTTACTCCATCTTTCACTCTTCTTAGGGTTCCTTCCTGCCTGAAACAATTGGATCAATGACTAATAATTCAGCACCCTGTAAGTGTCAAATGAAAGAAAGAATCACAAGTCTCTCACATTAAATCAGGTGCTAGAAATGATTAAGCTTGGAGAGGAAGGCATGTTGAGGTCCAAGATACCAAGTTGTGAATGAAAATGAAAAGTTCTTAAAAGAAAATAAAAGTCCTACTCCAGTGAACACATGAATGATAAGACTTAAACAGCATTATGCTGTCACGGAGAAAGGGTTTATGACCAGCATAGAAGATCAGACTGGCCACAACACTCCCTTAAATTCAAGCCAAATCTGGAGGATGGTCCTTATGCTCTTCAATTTTATGAAGACTGAAAGAGGTGAAGAAGCTGCAGAAGTAAAGGTGGATGCTAAAAAAGATTGTTTCATGAGAATTAAGGGAAGAAGCTTTTCCATAGCATAATATATTTTCCTGGTATAATGAAGTTTGAAATTTGTGGTTTCATGAAATAATTTATACTCATAAGTATTTTATGTATATACATGCATGCATAAACAAATACTGAATATGTATATATAAAACTACATATATATTTTATATGTTTAACATTTTAAATATTTGAAATGGTATGTTATTTATATATATTATATATTTATGTTATTCGTATATTATATATTCTTTTATTATTACTATTCATTTATTCACATGTGTATACATTGTTTGGGTCATTTCTCCCCCTTCCCGGCCTCCCCTTCCCCTCTCCTCCCACCACCCCCCTCAGTTACAGGCAGATCCTGTTCTGCCTTTATCACTAATTTTGTTGAAGAAAAGACACAAGCATAATAAGGAAAACAAAGTGCTTTTGCTAGTTGAGTTAAGGATAGCTATATGGAGATATTCTTAGCATTGCTTTCGTGTACATATGTTATGACCCATGTTGATTCATCTCTAACTGATTTTTACACTGGTTACTGATCCCCTTGTCATAATAACCTCTGCCACTTTAAAGTTTCTATGTAGGCTCCTTTGGAGTGGGGACATCAAACACTTTCATGTCTTGGGTTTTCTACCTATTTCTTCATCACCTGTATGTGCTCTCCCCTTGTTAAGTGATCCCAGTCTAAAAACATTGCTGCATTTGCCCTAGATCTAAAGTCCACATGTGAGAGAGAACATTTGATTTTGATCTTCTGAGCTTGGCTGACCTCATTCAGAATGATCTCTAGTTCCATCCATTTACCTGCAAATGATAAGATTTCATTCTTCTTCATGGCTGAAAAAATTCTATTGTGTACATGTACCACATTTTCTTGATCCATTCATCAATAATTGTTTCCATAACTTGGCTATTGTGAATAGTGCTGCAATAAACATGGTGTGCAGGTGCCTCTGGAGTAACTTGTGTGCATTTCTTTGGGTGGGATTTCTGGATCATATGGCAGGTCTACGTTTAGATTTTTAAGAAGTCTTCAAATTTTTTTCCAGAGTAGTTGCACCAGCTTGCATTCCCACCAGCAGTGTATGAGGGTTTCCTTTTCCCCACATCCTCACCAACACATGTTGTTGGTGGTGTTTTTGATGATTTAATGATTTTAATGGGGTGAAGTGGAATCTTAGTATGGTTTTGATTTGCATTTCCTTTATGGCTAGAGGTGGTGAGCATGTTTTCATGTGCGTTTTTGCCATTTGAATTTCTTCTTTTGAGAAAGTTCTGTTAAGTTCAGTTGTCCATTTTTTCATTGGTTCATTGACTTTAAGAGAGTTTAGTTTCTTAAGTTTCCTGTATATTTGTGTTATCAGTCCCTTGTCTGATGTATAGCTGGCAAATATTTTCTCCCACTCTGTGGGTGGTTTCTTCAGTTTAGAGACCATTTCTTTTGTTGTGCAGTTTTTAATTTTATGAAGTCTCATTTGTCCATCCTTTCTCTTAGTTGCTGCACTGCTGGGGTTGTATTGAGGAAGTCCTTCCCTATACCTATTACTTCTACAGTGTTTCCTGCTCCTTCCTGTAGTAACTTCAGAGGTTCAGGTCAGATAGTTAGGTCCTTGATCCATTTTGAGTTGATACTAGTACAGGGCGATAGATTTGGATCTAGTTCAATTTCTTGCAGACAGGTAACCATGTTTCCCAGCAACATTTGTTGAGCAGGGTGTCTTTTCATTGTATGTTTTTGGCACCTTTGTCAAAAATGACATAGGTATAGTTGTGTGGATTCATATCTGGATCTTCTATTCTGTTCTCCTGGTTTTCATGTCTGTTTTTTGCCCATACCATGCTGTTTTTATTGCTATTGCTTTGCAATATACTTTGAAGAGGGGTACTGTAATACCTCCAGCATTGCTCTTTTTGCTGAGTATTGCCTTGGCTATTCATGGTCTCCTGGGTTTCTAAATGAACTTTAGGGTAGATTTTTCAAACTCTGTGATGAAAGTCATTGGAATTTTGATGGGAATTGCATTAAACATGTAGATTGTTTTTGGTAGTATAGCCATTTTTACTATGTTGATTCTACCGATCCATGAGCATGGAATAGCTTTCCAACTTCTATGGTCTTCCTCTAACTCTTTCTTCAGGAGTTTGTAATTCTCTTTCTAGAGTTCATTCACATCCTTTGTTAAATTTATTCCTAGGTATTTGGTTGTTTTTGAGGCTATTGTGAGTGGAATTGTTTGCATATATTCCTTCTCAGTTTGTTCGTTGTTGGTGTATAGAAAAGCTAATGATTTCTGTAGGTTGATTTTGTATCCTGCTACTTTACTGTATCTGTTTATATTGTATAAGTGTTTTTGGGTAGAGTTTTTTGGGTCTTTAAGGTATAGGATCATATAGTCAGCAAATAAAGATATTTGACAGTTTCTTTACCTATTTGTATTCCTTTTATTTCTTCTTTGTGCCTAATTGCTCTGGCTAGGAATTCCAGTACTATGTTGAATAGGAGTGGGGATAGTGGGCACCCTTGTCTCATTCCTGATATTAGGGGGACTGGTTTCAGTTTTTCTCTGTTAAGTATGATGTTGGCTGTAGGTTTGTCATAAATAGCCTTTACAGTGTTGGGGTACATTTCTTCTATTCCTCATTTTCTTAGAGCTTTTATCATGAAGTGGTGTTGGATCTTGTTGAAGGCTTTTTCTGCATCTATTGAGATGATCAAGTGGTTTTTGTCTTTGCTTCTATTGATGTGAAGTATTACATTTTTAGATTTGAGTATGTTGAACCACCCCAGCATCCCTGGGATGAATCCGACTTTGTCATGGTGTATGTTCTTTCTGATGTGTTGTTGGATTTCATTTGCCATTATTTTATTAAAGATTTTTGCATCAATATTCATTAAGTAAATTGGCCGGTAGTGCTCCTTTTTGGAGGTGTCTTTGTTTGGTTTTGGGATGAGAATATTGGCTTCATAAAATGAGTTTGGCAGTGTTCCTTCCCTTTCTATTTCGTGGAGTAGTGTAAGGAGAGTTGGTATTAGTTTCTCTTTAAATGTCTGATAGAATTCAGCAGTGAATCCATCAGGTCCTGGACTTTTCTTTGATGGGATGCACTTGATTGCTGCTTCAATTTCTTTTTGTGTTATAGATCTATTCATGTAATTAATATCTTCTTGGTTCAGTTTTGGGTGGTTGTAAGTTTCTAGAAATCTGTCAATTTCTTCAAGAGTTTCAAATTTATTAGAGTATAGGCTCTCAAAGTAGTCTCTGATGATTTCCCAGATTTCCTTGGTGTTTGTTGTTATTTCCCCTTTCACATTTCTGATTTTATTGATTTGGGTTTTTTCTCTCCTCATTTTAGTCAGGTTTGCCCAGGATCTGTCAAACTTATTTATTTTTTCAAAGAACCAGCTTTTTGTTTCATTGATTCTTTGTATGTTTTTGTTATTGTTGTTGTTTCTCTTTCATTGATTACAGCCCTTATTTTAATTATTTCTTTCCTTCTGCTTGTTTTGGGATTGGCTTGTTCTTGTTTTTCTAAGAGTTTGAGCTGTAGCATTAGATCATTGATTTTAGATCTTTCTGTCCTTTCAATATATGCACTCCTGGTTATAAACTTTCCTCTTAGGACTGCCTTTGCTGTGTCCCATAGGTTCTGGTAGGCCATATTTTCATTTTCATAAACTTCCAGGAAACTTTTAATTTCCTCTTTTATTTCATCGATAACCTATTTTTCATTGATCAATGTGTTGCTTAGCTTCCAATTGTTTGCATGTTTTTTACTGCTGTTTTTGTTGTTGATTTCTAGTTTTAATGTCTTGTGGTCAGATAGAATGCATGGGAGTATTTCTATTTTCTTATATTTGCTGAGGCTTTCTTTGTGCCCTAAGATATGATCAGTTTTGGAGAAGGTTCCATGGGCTGCTGAGAAGAATGTGTATTGTGCAGAAGTTTGATGTAATATTCTGCGTACATCAGCCAGGTCCATTTGATCGATGGTGTGATTTAGTTCTAGGATTTCTTTACTGATTTTTTGTTTGAATGACCTATCTATAGGTGATAGGGGAGTATTAAGGTCTCCCACTATCATTATGTTGGAGTTTATATATGTTTTTAGGTCCTTCAGAGTATGTTTGATGAAAGTGTGTGCATTGATGTTGGGTGCATATAGGTGGATAATTGTTATTTCCTTTTGGTGTATTTCCCCTTTTATTAGTATGGAGTGTCCTTCTTTATCTTGTTTAATCAATGTAGGTTTGAAGTCTACTTTGCCTGATGTAAGTATTGCTACCCCTGCCTGTTTTGGGGGACTATTGGCATGGTAAATCTTCTTCCAGCCTTTCACTTTCAGTCAGTGTTTATTTCTGTCAATGAGGTGGGTCTCCTGTAGGCAGCATATTGTTGGATCTTCCTTTTTAATCCAGTTTGCAAATCGGTGTCTTTTGATGGGGGAATTTTGTCCATTAAAATTCAGTGTTAGTATTGATAAGTACATGGTTATCCCTGTCGTGTAGTTGTCTTTGTGGATTAAGGGTTTGATTATGTGTAGCTGAATCAATGTTACTCTTTTCTTTCTTGCCTCTTCTTCTCCTGTGGTTTGGTATTGCCTGCCCTTTCATGGATTTGTTTGCTTTCATATTCTGTGTGCAGAATTCCTTGGAGAATCTTTTGTAGTGGTGGTTAGGTGGTTATATATTCGTTTAGTTTCTGCTTATCATGGAATACTTTTATTGTTCTGTCTATTTTGAATGATACTTTTGCTGGGTAAAGTATCCTAGGACTGAAGTTATTTTCATTCCTTGTTTGGAAGACCTCACTCCATGCCCTTCTTGCTTTTAATGTTTCTGTTGAGAAGTCTGCTGTGATTTTAATTGGTTTACCTGTGTATGTTATTTGTTTTTTCTCTCTTACAGCCTTCAATATTCTGTCTCTAGTCTCTGTCTTTGTTGTTTTAATGATAATATGTGGTGGGGTAGTTCTACTTTGATCAGGTCTGTTCAGTGTTCTGGAGGCTTCCTATACCTGAATGGGCATAGTTTTCTCTAGATTTGGGAATTTTTTTGTTATTATTTTGTTGAATATATTACACACTCCTTTTGCTTGCCCCTCTTCTCCTTCTTCAATGCTCATGATTCTCAGGTTTGGTCTTTTGATGGAGTCAGTGAGTTCTTGCATTTTCTTTTCACAGGTCTTGAGTGGTTTAACTAATAGTTCTTCAGTTTTTCCTTTAATTGCCATTTCATCTTCAAGTTCTGAGATTCCATCTTCTGTTTGTTCTATTCTGCTGGAATGGCCTTTCATTTTGTTTTGTATTTCTGTTTCATTCTTTTTCCTGAGGTTTTCCATATCATGCATTACTTACTCTTTAATATTGTCAATTTTTGCCCTTAGTTCATTTATGTTTCTGTTTATGGTGATCTCTGTGTCAGTTTGGTGTTTATTTAGGGCTCCTATGATTTCACTTATTTGTTTCTGTGTTTTCTGATATTCTTGAGTTTTGTTTTCTTGGAATTTCTTGAGTGCCTCTAGTATGTTTTGGTTGACCATGTCTGTTAGCATCTCTATGAAATTCTCATTAATTACTTGTAGAATTTCTTCTTTCAAGGTGTTCTTGTAGTCTTCATTGGGTTTCTTGGTATAGTTTATCTTTGTTTTGTTGGAGTCTGGATCTGGCTATCCATTTTCTTCATTTCACTCTAAATCCTGTACTACTTAATTTTGGGGGGAGAATGGCTTCCATCCCTTTTTCTCTTTCCCATATTTCCACAAGGTATCATTTCTGTCCCTGGACTATGTGTAATTTCGTATTAGCTGGGTTACAATATTAATACTAACAAAATTGTGAGAGAAGGATAAAAAAGAGAAAGAAAAGGAAAGCTAAAAGAAGAGTGAAGAGAGGAAAAAAGAAAAAAAAAAGGGAGATTTGGTGGGTGATCAAACAGCAAACCCAGCAGCCAAACCCTTAAAGAAGGGAGAAAAAGAAAAAAAAATCATGAGTTCTCGAACAGTAGAATTGTAGACTTAGTCGTTCTGTTACTCCTTTAGTGTCCACTTCTGCCTGTTTGTGTCTCTTAGGTATGCTTAGAGCCCTCTAGTGGTGGCCTGAGCAGGAGCCTGGTGGAGGGGTTGTCTGGAAAACCTGTAGAGCTAGGGCCTGGCTCTGTCTGAAGAATGGGGATCCTGGTGACTGGTGGATGCGGATGTCTCACTCCAAACTGGTGCTTGTCCCGGTGGGGTGGGGCTCCATTCGTTCCACACAGAGCTGGAGTCCAGCAGGGCCTGAGGTGCAGGGAGCCTAAGTGGTAGGTATCACAGTAGAGTGTGGGTCCAGCTTGGGGCTGGGGTCTGGCATGGCTGAAGAGCAGGTGTCCTGGTGGTGCATGGATGTGGTGTGGCCCAAGAGGCAAGGATCCCACAGTGTGTGGGTCCAGCTTTGGCCTGGGGTCCAGTGCAGCTGAGGGGCATGGATTCCAGTCATCATGGATCCAGTGCAGGGCTGTGGCACAGCACGGCCAAGGGGCAGGTATCCCACTGCGGTGTGAGTTCAGCTTGGGGCTGTGGTCCCGCCTGGCCCAAGAGGTGGATATCCTGGTGGTGCATGGGTCCACCATGGGCTGTGGCCTGGTGCTGCTGGAGGGACAGATAGCCAGGCAAAGGGAGCATTAGCTCTGGAGGCTTATGGGGTGGGGATTTGGCAGGCCGGATGTTCTCTTTTATTAGATCGTGATGTGGAGAATCCTTCCATGATGTAAGGGTTTAGAGTGCCATATTTTGGGCACTCCTTTGTTCTTTACCTCAGCCAGGCATGTCTCCAGGTTCTCATCAGGGTTTCTGGTTCAGTTGCTCATGAGGTCTGCGGCTCTGTCTCCATTGCCATCTTGGATCTCTTAGTATATTATATATTCTATTCATAGGAACTGCACTCTGTATTTTATGTAGACAGTATGTGAAATAGCTAAAACATGGATTGTATGTTATAATCATGTGTGTATAACATATATTAGTCATCTAAACTGTATAGAAAGATATAACTACTTATAAGGAGCAATTCTGTAATGAAATCTTAAATTCTCATCTGTATATCACAAACATATTTTATGAATAGTTTTCTTTTCTTAATCTTTTTTATTATTGTTGTACTGGGATTACATTGTGACATTTACCAAAGTTCTTACAATATATCATAGTTGAATTCACCCCCTCCATTATTCTGTTTTATTACCCTTCCCTCCTATTCCTGGAATAGTTTCTATAAATATGCCTCAAGTGATAGAATCCTAAATCATATACTTTCTTATGATCTGGTATATATTTTTGATTCTTAGTTTGTATATGTTAGAATTAACTGCTGTTTGAATACGTATTGATATAGTGTTAGCACAGTATTATGTCCATTTTACTCCAATTGGATTGAATCAGTGTATTAGAGAGGAAGATGATCTGATGTAAAATTTTATCTCAGCATTGTCTCTTCAAGCATTTGACTTCCTACAAGGAGAAAATCCCCATAATAAATGAAGCCATGGAGTGGATGTTGTCTTACTCTCAGCTATTTTTCAGAGATTGTGTTTTGTTTTCAAAGGAAATTTAGTAACACTCTTCATTTATCACAAGGAAGCTGAAACCACTGCCTTTATTTTGTGGAGATGATTGACGGTTTATTTTCATCTGTATAAAAGTTAATGACAAGTAGATACTCATTTTCACATGCTAAAATGCTACCTGGATGCTTGTGTTTTCTCTAAATTACTATTGTGAATAATCATGTTATGTATTTCAAATCTGGTAAACTTCTTCATGTTTGAATTATTTTGGATTAGTGCTATTTGTTTCTATGATAAAAATGTTGACTTCTTCCACTGATATGTATTATATATGTCCGTAATTTTTGTAGTACATATATAGTCAAATATGCTTATCTCTTTAATAAGAATTTATTTTAAATTGCAAATAGCTACTGAAAATCCTACCAAAAATGTTTAAGACATATTTTGCAACTATCTTATATATTTTGTGTTTAACACTCATGTATTTATTTCATGTGAAATTTATTTCATTATAATGCCATTAAGGTAAGCATTTCATTTGTTTCAGTATTTTTATACACTTACTGGATAAACTCCTTCTATTTCTCCTGATATTTTACATCACATAACAAAAACCAAGTCATGTGTCTGCAGTATAACATATGGCTAGCCAAGCCTCCAAAAACTCACTTTTATTGCTAAGGCTGTTATTTCAGTCCAAATACACTACCAAAATGTATGACAGCTGGAAAAACTCATTTATTTTTCAATTTGTTTATTTCTAAGTAAGCTATTTATTTCAAATAATAGTATGTTTACATAATACAAAACTTTATAAGGTGGAAAATGAACTTTTATTGCATATTCCTGGGAGTCCAAGTTCCCTTTCTTATAGGCAACTAATTCTGTTAGTGAGTTATATATTTTTCAAAAGAAGTATTTTAGCTTTTATACTTTCTCACCATAATCCTACTTTAACTCACCTTTTCCTAAACAATTTTTTTCACATACTATATCCTAGTAATTTTACAAATCAGAAAATAAAATCTCTTTTTTTGCTTTAATTTTAATCAACATTTCAATTCCACTTACAGGCTGTCCCTAACTTAAGATGGTTCAACATACAATTTTTTTTTTAACTTTACAGTAAACAGAAAGCAAGACACATTCAGTAGAAATTGCACTTTGATGGTGAGAATCCACACCATCATTCAGTTTCAATTTCTGTATGTTTGTAATAAATTAAATGAGCTATTCAACATTTTATTATAAATAACTTTGTGTTAGATTTTTACCCAACTATTGAATAATGAGTTCAAAACATGTGCAAAGAAGAACTATTCTAAGCTATGATGTTTCACCTGATAGATCAGGTGTACCAAATGCAATTTCAAACTGATATTGTCAAGTTGTGATGGGTTTATTAGGACATAAAACCATCATAAGTCCAGGAGTGTATGTACTTCAAAGCCTCAAATAGCTCTACATGTCTTAGAATTTAGACTGTAGTAAATCTATCTCTATCCAGTTCTCACTTTTCAGAGATGACAATTATGTATGTAGCTGTTGAGAAACTTAATGCCTTTTCTAGAAACTTATAGAATCTCATTTTTGTGACCAGGATTCAAATGTTCCGTGATGATATTCTCTTGTTTAAATCTATATTCATCTACTGTGCTGGACAGCAATGTACCCCTTCACATAGAACTTGTGGACTTCAACTCTGGGCTTTTCAAAAACTTTAATGTGCTTTCCATTCCTCCATTTTATTTTACTTTTCTTTTATTCTTGGGCTGACACGGAATTCTTTCTTGGCTGAACTTCATATTTTTTTTTGCTGTTTTTTTTTTTTTGTTTAAAAGTATCCCCTATGTTGTACTTCTGATATTCATGTTCTACTTTCTGGAAGATGTACATTTTAGCTTTTCAGTACTCACTTTAAGTTGCTAATTCTTTCCTTTTTATTGTTGTGCTGGATGGGTACATTGTGGGATTTACAAAAGTTTTTACAATGTATCAAATACATCATACTCAAATTGACCCCTAACATCACTCTTCTTTATCCCCAATTCCCCCGTTCCTGGACCACTTTATCATGGTTCCCTGCATGGGAGGAATTGGGTCACATGTAGATGAATATGAGGGTGCTGTAGAACAGACCCATGACTGCAAAGTGAGAAGAGAAGGAGGAAAAGGCTTTCTTTCAGGCTGCAGTGCGCTACATTCAGAGCATATCAGACAGGATGAAACTGTATGAGCTAAAATGAGAGACAGTGAGATCAAGGACATCAGGATGCAGCAAACATACATGAAAATCTCAAAAACTGTTGTGTTAGCATAGGGAAGGCATACCAGTGAAAGTGCTTCACAAAAGAAGTAGTTGACTTCCCAAGAGTGGCTGTAAGGGAAGCTCAAAGTGGCACCAGCCTGTATCAGTCCATCAGCTCCTCCCAGAAGCCAGGAACATGCTGTCGTGTGAAAGCATAGCTTCTGATACATGAGAATGTGGTAGCGTAATGGGTGACATATGGCCACAGTGTGGACATAGGACACTCACCCTCTGCGAGAGGGAGAAACAAGAAGATCTGGGAGCCACTGCCAACAAGGGAGATAGACTTAGTGTTCATCAGGTTGCCATTTTAGGAATGATGGTGGAGACCAGCATCACACCCATGAGGGACAACTAGTTAAGCAGAAAGTACATGGGTGTGTGGAGTTTGGGTCCATACAGATAAGAAGGATCATATTGCCCATCAGGGAAGTTATGAAGATAATTAACACCACAAAAAACAGGAATACATGGGTCTGTGTGTGGTCAAAGAGCCCTCTTAGAATGACATTTATCTGTGTGGTGTCATTTGAATTTTCCATGACTTTAGTCAAACTGGAAAACATGAAAATGGTAAAGAAATTATGTCTGCTTAAAAAAGGGGTTTTCAATTTCCTTTAAAATACTTGGGTAAGCTGGATGCCAGAGGTTCACACCTATAATTATAGCTACTCAGGGAGCAGAGATCAGGAGGATTACACTTTGAGATCAGCCCTGGGCAAATAATTCTGAGACTCTACCTCAAAAAGAACTCATCTGAATAAAGAGGTGGTAGAGTGAGTCAAGTGGCAAGAGCACCTGCCTAGCAATTGTGAGGCCCTGAGTTCAAATCCCAGTGCCACCAAAAAACTTAGTGTAAACAATTTGGGTAAACAAAATAACTTGGGTAAATTACATAGGGAAGTCTCATCTTGGAGGAATAATGTTTTCATTTTCCACTTCCCAACATAATGTTTGCCATAGCATTCTATTTCCATTTCTGCTATTACTATGCTATACTTTTAATTACAGCTAAAGTAAATAAAATTATATATTGGAGCCCAAATAAAATGTCCACTACCTTAGAATATTTTTGCCCATGTGGTACACATAACTTAATAAGCAGGTATTATGCAGCTTAAGTTTTTAACAATTTTGGTATTTCTCAGTTGAAAGAACTATAGATTCATGTGTAGTAGTGGGTGGTCATGATTATGACCATTGTACTTTTCTCCTCCCTTTAAGGTAGTTTCATATTCTTTCAATGCCAAGATGAATTAGAATTTGAAATTAAAACAAGAAAAGCAAAGTATATAACTACTAAAGCAATATTTCTCCATCAAGGAAAACACAAATAATAAATTCTTCTATTTCTTACAAGCAGGGAGCTAATGCCCTATGCCTAGGTCTAGTTATCACAATACCCACTACCATGGGACTCAAATTATCAAGACTCCTTTTCCTGATTGGAGGGGCCACCTGTCTATGTAGATCCCTCTTAACAATTAACATTTATATCTAGTACATACTAAAGATGATGGAAAGTTTAACTGAATAATCCTATCAAAATGTAATAATTTCATAAAGGGACATAACCTAGAAGAACATAAATTCCTTGTTACTTGTAGGCTTTTACACTTACGGTGATATTACATTCTTAAAGAGAGAGACAAAACCAATCAATTGATTTAGACTTGCCCAAATAAATTTCTTCACACAAAGTTAGTGTGAATATCTAGCATCACTTCTGAACAAACACTTAGAGCATTTCACCTAATCCCAGGGAGAGTTTCTTTACTCACTGTTACTTCTAGATTTTTGTTTCTATTTCCTTTAAATATCACATTAGTAGATGCTGACATGTGTGCAAAAGAATTTCTTCTTTATCTGCATAAGATTCATTTTTGCATTAAAATTTCAAATTGTTGAAAGAGAAACATATTAGTAATTACCAAAGGAGTTATGTTTGGACTTCAATTGTAATGTTTGTTAGAATCATTTTTAAATTTCTCTTTCACTTAATGCTAAAACAAGGCTAAATTTTAAGTGGGCACCATATCTTAATAAATACCAGCAGTTTTCATTGGCTAGTGTATACTACCAGTGTTCTTGTTCTGTTTATAAAAATAGTTATTATTATGATATAATACTGAATATATTACTTTGTAGTACTCTTTAAATTAAATATATATGTTTATATGCATATAGATGTATTTATTTAGTTGTATACATTCAGTGATTTTTAATTACTGATGCATTTTATTGCATGGAATACATATAATATTATATTTATGTTCTTTTTATATATTGTTTATATCATCTGAACAGTATGCCCTGTACATGTGACAAGACTTTCTCTAGTACAAAATCCCAAATAAGCTTGTTGTCTTTTCCTTTTTTTCTTGTTATTCTTTTGGTGGGAATGGGGTTTGAACTCCGGACTTTGTACTTGCAAAGCAGGTGCTTACTAGTTGAGCCACACTTCCAGTCACTTTGCACTAGTTACTTTAGAGATGTGGTCTCATAAACTATTTGCCCAGGCTGGTCATGAGTTGAGATTCCCCTGATCTGTTTCCTAAGTAGCAAAGTTTATAGGCATGAACCACTTGTGCCCAGCTTATTGTCTTTTTTTTAGAATTAATGAGCTCCTTATTTTGTCACTACCATCAACTATCAATTCTGTATTCCAATTCTTTCATTGTGTGATATGTTAGGTATTTTCTGGTGTAATAATAATTATCAATCATGTAATAGCAAAGTGATTTTTGTTTTAAATCAATGATTCTTGCTGATACTAAAACAGAAACTTTTTTTATCACTTGACCTCTGGATTTGTCTGGAAACTATGCATGAGGTCTTGTCCCCATGTTTCTATTAAAATATTTCTTATATAACTTGTTATTTCTATAAAATGCTTTGTATTGTTATTTATATACATTGCAAATACCTTTTCCAACCTACTTTATGCATTTCAAAATTCTATTGCATTATTATGAAACAAATACTACATATACATGGGAAAACTATATGATACTATTTATATAATGGTACTAGACTGAATTTAATTAATAGATTTTCTCATTGAAATTATATGCACAGTGTTGTGATAATGCTAATAATTGTCAATAAATAAATGATAACTATGATCATCATAAATTTGGTATTATTGTGATTATCATTAAACAGTATTCTTAAGAATATCTTGCCTTAGAAATCATAGTTAGAGTTCATCATTTCATTCAATAATGAGGAAAAGCAGGTCTGGGTATTTATAACTATGCTCAATCACAGAGAGTGAAAATGGTTGTAGATAGTTTTGAGTGTTTAGGAACTTGTTCAATCACAGACAATGAAGGGAAGTGGCAGAGAGAACGATCTGTATGTTCATGAACACAGTAACAGTCAAATGAAGGTCAGGGTAGATGGCTCTGGTTGTTTACAGACGTGCTCAGTCACAACAGTGAAATGAATGTGTGATAGAAAGGTCTGAATGGTTATGGATTTTCCCAAACACAATGAAATGGAGGTGAGGATAGACAGGTCTGGATGTTTATGGACATAGTAAAAGATAGTGAAATGAAGGTTACGGTAGACACCTCTAGGTATTTATAGACAAGGTTAGTCACAGAAAGTTAAATGAGGGTTAGCATACACAGCCTTGGTGTTTATGTGCATGGTAAATCATAGACAATCAAAGGAAGATGAATGTAGATAGATTTGGGTGTGTATGGACAGGTTCAGTCATACAGCAAAATGGAGATGAGAATAGACAGGTCTGGGTGTTTATGGATGTGCTCATGGTCATAGCGAATGTAAGGATAGGCATGTCTGGGTGTTGTGGAAATTCTCAGTCATAGACAATTAAGTAAGGATGATCATACACAGGTTTGATGTTTATGTAGATGGTCAACAATAGTGAAATGAAGATGCGAATGGGCAGGTGTGGGTGTTTTGGGACAGGTTCACTCACACACAATGAAGTAGAGATGAGAATAGACAGGTCTGGGTATTTATGGGTATGCTCAGTCACAGCAGGTGAAATGAAAATGAGGATAGACAGGTCTAGATGTTTACAGACATACTGAGAGACAATGACACAATGAAGTGAAGGTAAGGAGAGACACATCTAGGTGTTTATGAATGTGCTCAGTCACAGATAATTAAGTGAGGATTAGCATACAGAATGTTGGTGCTTATGTATCTGGACAATAATAGACTGTGAAGTGAATATGAGCATAGACAAATTGGATGCTTCTGGGCATGCTCAGTCACAGGCAGTGAATTTAAGATGAAGATAGACAGGTCTGGGTTTTTATGGTGGTGCTCAGTCCCAGGCAGTGAAGGGAAGGTGAAGATTGACACATCTGGGTATTTATGGACATGCTCGCTCACTTCACTTTCTTTGAAGGTGAGGATACGCAGTCTTGGTGTATATGTACATATTCAGTCCCAGATGGAGAAATGAAGATATGATAGACAGTTCTTCATATTTATGTTGTAGGAGAGAACAGACAGAGATAGGGCGCCAAAGCTTTCAGGGAGCAAGTTTATTTAGCAAGCCGACAGCAACTCAGTGGACTTGTTTCCAAAGGCTGAGTCCCGAGAACAAAGGGGGCCTTCCTTACATACCATTTAGAGAAGGTTACAGAAATGTAGGGCACAGCTTGTCCCATAGATTATCACATGTTATTTCATTGGCTGCTTTAACCTCTGAGATGAGGTAACCCTTTTCTGGTTTCCAGGTAACCTTCCCCAACTCCAGTTTTTCTTTGTTTCACAGTAGCACTATTATCTCCCTTTCTGCCACATTTATGGATGTACTCTGTCACAGGCATGAAATGCAAGTGAAGTTGGACCGGTCCTTGTGTTAATGGACATGATCAATTATAAGCCTCGAAATAAGCATGTGAATACACATGTTGAGGGGTTTATGGACATGCTTAGGCACACACAGTGAAAGACTGTGTAATATATAGGTCTGTGCTTAGAAAAGTGAAGGTGAAGATAGACAGGTTTGGGTGACTGTGACATGTTCAGTCACACTCAGTGAAATGATGGTTCAGGTAATTATGGAAGTGCTCAGTCACAGAACATTAAATGAGGTAAGCATAGACAGTTTTGGTGCTTTTGTACATGGTTTATTTAACATAGACAGTGAAATGAAGATGAGGTCAGACAGGTTTTGGTATTTATGAGCTGCTTAGATACAAAGAGTGAAATGAAGATGTGATAGACAGATCTAGGTTTTTATGCTCAAGCTCAGTTACAATTATGTGAGGGTGAGCATATACAGCCTGGAATTTATGTACATGCTCACTCATAGACAGTGAAGCGAAGATTAAACAGTCAGGTGTGGGTGTCTAT
Organism: Castor canadensis; assembly: GCF_047511655.1. Classification (NCBI taxonomy): domain Eukaryota; kingdom Metazoa; phylum Chordata; class Mammalia; order Rodentia; family Castoridae; genus Castor; species Castor canadensis. The sequence goes on along the minus strand of NC_133400.1, from coordinate 47,170,278 downwards.
GGATAGACTTAGTCACACACAGTGAACTGAAGATGTGATAGACATGTCTGGACATTTATTGATGTGCTCTGTTACAGGCATTAAAATGAAGAAAAGAGACAGGTCTGGATGAAAATAGGTGTGCTCAGTCACAAACCATGAAATGAAAATTAGGACAGACAGATCTGGTATTTAATGAATGTGCTCACTCACTTGCAAAGAAATGAAGATGAAGATAGGTCAGGGTGATTAGGGACATTGTAAGAAACAATGAAACGAAGGTAAACGTAGATAGGTCTGGGTGTTATGCACTTTCTCAGTCACAGTCAATTAAATGACCATAAACATACAGAGCCTTGGTGTTTATGTACATGGTCAGTCATAGACAGTGAAAATCATCAATTACAGATCATGAAATGATGATGAGGAGAGACAGGTCTTGGTGTTTGTGGACATAGTGAAAAAAGGAAATGAAGATAAGGTTGTTTATGGACATGCTAAATCACAAAAATTAAGTGAGGGTGAACATACACAGTTTTGTTGCTGATGTACTTGGTAATCATAGACTGCAGAATGAAGAAGAAAACAGACAGGTTTGGGTGTGTTTGGACAGGTTCATTCACATGAAATGAAATCAAAGTTTGATAGTCAGGTGTGGTTTTTTACAGACCTGCTTAATCACAGGCAGTGAAATGAAGATGAGGCTAGAAAAGTGTGGTGGTTATGGATATGCTACATCACAGGAAGCATTATGATTATGATATTAGACAGCTCTGTGTATTAATGGACTTGTTCAGGAAAGACAGTGAATTAAAGATACAAAACACAGGTAAAATGAAGATGAGGATAGAAAAGTCTGGGTGAAAATGGACATGGTCAGATACAGGCATGAAATGAAGATAAGAATAGACAAGACTGGTTGTTTGTAGACATAGTAAAGGACAATGAAATAAAGGTAAGGTTAGACATATCTGGGCATTTATGGACAGGCTCAATCTCAGAGAGTGAAGTGAAGGCTAGTGTACACAGTCTTGTTTTGTGCATGGTCAATCATAGACGGTGAAATAAGGATGAAGACAGAAAAGTCTGAGTGTTCATGAATATGCTCACTCACACACAATAAAATGAGGGTTTGATAGACAGTTCTGAATGTTGAGTAGCCTACTTGGTCACAGGCAGTGAAATGAAGGTGACGATAAATAGTTTTGCATCTTTATGGACATGTTCAGTCACAGATAGTGAATTAAAACTATGATAGACAGGTATGGGTGTTTATGGACATGTTTGGTCACAAGTTACTAAATGATGGTGAGGAAAGTGAGTCCTGTTTATGAACATGCCCAGTTACAGACAGTGAAATGATGGTGGTGATAGATGGGTCCTGGTGTTTTTGGACTAAGTAAGATACACTGAAATGAAGAAACGGAAAGACGTGTCTGTGTGTTTTTGGACATGCTCAGTCACAGATAAGTGACAGTGAGTTTACACTGTCTTGTTTATGTACATGGTCAATCACAGACAATGAAGCAAAGAAGACTGAGAGGTCTGGGTGTTTAAATGCATGCTCAGTCACAGACAGTGAAGGGAAGGTGAGGATAGACAGCTCTGGGTATTTAAGAATACATTCATTCACAGGCCTGTGTGTGATGGTGAGGACTGACAAGTTTGCATGTTTATAGGTATGCTCAGTTACAGACAGAGTAATAAAAACCTCTTCCAGTTAAGCTAGGCAGAGCAAGGGAGCAGTGGGGACATGGATAAAAAGTACAGTTTGCTTTAAAAACATGAAGATGTGGAAATAAAACATTAAAGACCTGTATGCAATTATTGGCACATATTCTTGTGATTTGTACTGGGTCACCACAATCTTATTAACTTACCTTCCCTGTTTCTAGACTTGAGAAATTCGTGCACATGCTAAGGTATCTTCCAGCAATGCAGGCTCAAGGGCCTCCCTTGGAATTCACTTTCTGTTCCATACTTAAATCAAAACAGGTAATGGCTGACTAAGGCCTACTTCCCTTTTAATTTTCAAATTATAAAATATCTTAAATCTATTTTTAAAGTCTCTCGGAACAAAAGAAGAACAAAACCATTTTACATAAATGGCATTTAAAAACAATCACTGTGATAATATGGAACACTTCATTCACTGAGCAAACAGATCCTTCCTTTCCAAGTGAAGGGTCATGTGAAATACCTGTATGTTTGACATTAATCAGCAGGAACTCTAAAATCCAGAAATGATTGTGTCTCATTGGACAATGCACATATGTAAAGACTGGAGAATGGGTGCCATCATTGTCTGCCTGTCCTCAACTCAATAGAATTATTTATTTAACTGCATTAGTATAGAAATACAGATTGTAGGTACTTAGGCCTGGAAATCTCTTTCTCCTGGTGATTAAACAAAATTAATAAATTCAAAACACTTTAAAACTAATTTTTAGGTGGAAAATGGGAGAAAATAGTATTTATGATAATAGTATCTGCCTCTTTAACGACTACTTAAGGCCTACAAGAGAGGACACACATTAAATGCATGTACAGTTCTACAAAAATTACTCATATTTTTATTTTAAAATACTAGTTAGGCTAGTTGTGCAGTGCAGTCTTGGATCACTTACCTAACATGTACGGAGCCTTGGGTACAATCACAATCCTATAAAAATTATTATGCTTATCCAGAAATACATTCTCCTACTCAAGTTTTTTGGTTCCAGAGATTGAACCCAGGGCTTTGTACACTTAAGCCACACCTCCACATATTTTGTTTTTATTTTCCACTCCCAATACTTTGCCTTTGCCTCTCCAGTAGCTAGGATTGCAGGTCTGAACTACCATGCCCTGCCTATTATTTCTCAAATTTTTTGAAGAAAAAAATAAGATGTTAATTTCAGAAATAGCATTCAATATAATTTTAATAAAAGGCTCAATGTTTTTCAATATCTTTTTGTACTACACCTCATAATATCTCATGAATTTCTTTTGAATATAGAGAAATCCTACAAAATCACTGTTAGCTTAGTCATCTAAGAGATTAGGATTTTTATTATTGTTGTTAAAATATTTTCTTATATCTTTAACATTAATACACATTAAAAGCTATCAAAGTGTTACTATATCGTGGAAGTATTCATTATGTCCAATAAATTTGCAAGTTTTTTCAAAATTGGAAGCAACAAGAGTTTTACCTATAATTTGGTATCATGACAAAAATATTGTTGTACCCAAGTATATATAACTACGTGTGATTCATCTGCCCCCTTAGTGCTGTAGGCAGTGAGTCAGACTCATAATTTATGTGTGATTCCATACAATCGAATTTCAAAACAGATTTGGAGGCCAAAAGAATTGCCAGTTTTCTTCCCTGTTATTACTGTACACATTGGAATCCAGAATAAATTTAGCCATCCATTGCCTTCCCTTCCCTTCCCTCTTTCTTCCCTTCCCTCTTTCCTTCCCTTTCTATAGGGTCTTACTATGTAGCCCAGGTTGGCCTCAAACTCTTAATTCTCCTGCCTCAGCCACTGGAGTGAGTGCTAGGATTACAGGATTACACCATCATGGCAGACTACATTTATATTTTGTTATATAAAATATGTGATTGCAGAGTACTTTAGGTACACTGTAGCATTTGCATCTCTATTTCAATTTGGTTTCCACAGAATCTTTGCAACTATGCACGTTACCTGTCTTGCAAACCAATATTTGCTCTGGACTGAGAATGGTAGTTTTGTTCACTTTGATCTTAGAATGCCACGTCTGGAATCTCACCTGATTCCACCTGTCCATGCTGCAGAGGTACAAGTGAGTTGTAACGTGGATGATAATAATCATGGCAAATGTTGCCCTGAGTACTGGTGTCCACTAATTTCTTATGCATCATCTCATTAACATCACAAGCAAATGAGACAGATTTTGTTTGTAGTTTAGAATTTCAGATGTTGAAAACGATATTTCAAGTAATTAATTTTTTCCATGAAAATCAAGGAAAGAAGTCATTTCTCAAATTAAACCACTAGAAACCAGAACCAAGGTGCTGAGAGTGAACTTCCATTCCACATTCTTTATTTTTCTTAAGCACTGTGATATGACCCATGGTCTTGTACTTGTTAGGCAAGTGCTCTACCACTTGTGCTATGGCCCCAGGACTTGTGTTTTTATTTTTTTCTTGAGATAGGTTCTTATTGACTTTTGACTGGACTGGTCTTGAACTGGAGATCCTTCTGTGTATGTTACCCAAGTAACTGGGATTACAGGCATGTACCACCATTCCTTGATCCCATATTTATTTTTTGCTTCTCAGATTTTGCTGCAATTATTTTTATGATACTGTCAAGAGAGACATACTGAGTAAAGGAAGAAAAGTAAAAGAAATGTAGGACTCTCAAATGCCTAGCTTAAATGAAATGATGAGCTTTCATGTAACAAGTAAGTTAATTCAAATAAGGCACAATGTTTGTCATAGTCATTCTGAGGGGATGCAGGACCAAGTTGTGTTTTGCTATCACAAATGTTCTATTGCAAAAAAGAAGTAAGGGATAACTTTACTTTTTATTTTATGCTGTTTCATTTTAATTTATGGTTTTATTTTGTTCAGATAGGCTTTTGCTATGTAACCCAGGCTGCTCTGGATTCACAATCCTCCTCCATCAGCCTCCCTAGTTACCAGAAAAATGTGTTGATGTAAAATATCTTCATTAATTAAAAAACAGAAAATAAATATCTTGCCTCAAAAAATGATTTTGGTAAATACACATTTAGCAACACATTTTCCAACGTGATCAGTTGTTTATTTGTGATAAGTAGTTTTTTAACATCATACAGACAGTTTTCTGAGTAGAATCTTATAATCAGTATGAATTGTAGGGAATGTGTTTATATTTTTATAGCATAGGACCTACCTTTAATAAGAAAACATTACTGTATAAGAGAAATATGTGAAAATAGAATTAATTATATTATCAGTTATGTAAATTAAATGATATAATACCTATGGAAAACCAAATGTTAATCTGCAATCATTACACATGTTTGAATTGAATTGTGTTTTGCAATAATTTTTTAAACAAATTCAAGATTAATTAAAGTGATGTTGCTACTTCTGTTGAAAGTATATATACCCATTCCAACTCATTAATATATTTTTTCAAACAGGGTTTCTCTCTATAGCCAAGTTCCTCCTCTGCCTCCTAACTGGTGGGACTACATGTGAGGGCCACCACATCTAACATTTTTTACTCAAATTTCTTAAAGACAACTAACTTTTCTAAATAAAGTATTCTTGTTTGAGAGGTACTTCATTTTCTTTCCTTCATCACATTGTGTATATCATCCCATTTTTTCCTGGCCTGCGATGTTTCTGTTGAGAAATTTGCTGGAAGCTGTGTGGAGTCCCATTTTGTGTGATATGCTTTCTTTCCCTTTCATTCCTTTGTCACTGTCTTTCAGTTGGACACTTTAACTATGATACATCTTAGCATTATTTTTTTAGGTTGAATCTCTTTTGGTGGCTTTGATCTCTTGGTACTTGAATATTTATAAATTTGCTCATATTTTGGAAGTATTCAACTACTATTTTATTAAACAAACTTTTATCTTTTTTCCACTCTCAAAAATTACTGTAATTTCAACATTTTTTCTTTTGTCGCAGTCTTATATATTTGTATGCTATCTTGTTTCTTTTCAATTTATCCAACTTCTTATTTTAAAATAGTCCATATTAATGTAATAAACATCCATATTTATGTAATAAAGTATGATACTTTAATTCTTGTATTCAATGCATGATGATGAATCCCAGCAAACCAGTCCATTTTTATTCAGCACAACTAATAGTCATAGTCACTGAGATAAAGTATTTATTTATACTTCAATGCATGGTCCTATAGAAAAAGATATTTGATATGTGTGCAGTATCCAAGGTTTTATGACTTTTTTTCTTGGGTTTTTTTTTTGTTGTTGTTGTTATTGAAAAAGGCCTCACTATGTTGTCAAGCTCGCCACAAACTCCTGAGATTGCCCCATGCTATGAATTTTATGTTGGTCCACTCCAAAACTCATGGTGGAATCTCTTCATTGTAAAAATATTAAAGAAGTTTAAGAAGTGATTAGGCCACAAGGACTCCACATGGGGGAATGGTGAGTTAGTGCCATTATAGTGTAAGTGAGCGGGACTTGATGGTGCATGCCTATAATCCTAGCAGTAAAGAATTTGAGGCAGGCGTAAATTCACAGTTAATTACTCATTAATGAATATCTTGGTTAAAAACACACAGACACAACTTTCTGTAACCTTCATATTCTCCCCACTAAGCTGTGATAGGCAGCAAAAAAAGGAAGCCTTCTCTTTCTCATTTTGCTCACTTGAACAAATAATTATTGCACTCTGGGATCTAAGCAAGGAAATTTTAAAGAAACACAATTATCTCAGGAATAAAATGACTCCTTTGATCATGAAAGTTTTCAGTGAAAAAATTATCTTGAGATAGGACACCTGTCTTGAAAGTAGTATCTGGCAGAAATTAATCTTTATTTAAACAGATTCTCAGATATCTGTGTTATACTGACCCAAATATAATAAACAAATGAGCTTTCATATTTCTGAGCCTAACTGATGATGATTAAATGTGTCAGGTGCCCAAATTTCTCTTCTTTACATATTACCCAGTGTGTGGTATTCTGTTATAGCAGCATGCAATGGAGGGAGACACAGTGTATTGCTTGATTAATAGGATGAACAAAGGTAATAGAGTAAAAGGCTAAACAACTAATAATGTTGTCATCATAGAAACAAACATCACAATTCATCAGAATGCCTGCTATTTGAGTCAATTTTCAGTCTCAGAACTTGTGGAATGGAAGGTAGACAAGATCCCTGGAAGATGGGTATATAACACAAGAAGTATATGTGTTTGCTTCTTGTGTTACAAATCTCCTACCAAGCAGCTGGCAACCATTTATCAAACCAAAGGCACAGGCTGAAAGCAAAATACTTGGACCTCATGAGAAACATTGCTCTCAAGTTGTGAGTTAATGCTGAGGCTAAACTGTTATAAAGGCCTGCCTTTAAAATCACTCCTACCCTATGAAACTAGAAGACCTGTGTTTTCTGTCAGTAGATATTTTTCATCTTTCAAATACAAAACCTAGGGCTGCTACCATTTGTTTTGAGCTTCTCATGACAGTATGCTCTTCATGTGCAAGTTCCAAATCATTTTCTACCTTGAACTTCAGAAAACCATCTATTTTGGTGGAGTGTTGATTGTTGTTAGTGGTCATCTATGCACCCTAAAAAATTATCCACCTGCCCTATCCTAGGGTAACAGAACCTGTGAGCATAGTGTCACAGGACCCTGTATGATAGATTTTGTCATCTAGAGTACAGTGTACATTACCATTAGTCTTTATCCCTTCTTTCCTTCAAGATTGAAATACATAACTTCAGCTTCCATGGATACTACCATCTGACTGCTCATAGCTAAGTCCTTCTCCAGGAATTTTCCTTGTTTAAGGAAACATGCTAAGACCATGGTCATGCTCTCTTCCTGGGGGGAGAACCATATTCAATCACTGTTGCCATGGTGACACAATGGCAGGTAAACTTTAACTCTTACAGGACATCTCACAGGGTCATTCTAGAGTTCTTTCCTGGGGTGGCTGGGGCTTTATCTGTGACCATGTAACCCTGTGTCCAACTCTGCTTCATTCATTCCATAGATGTTGACCCCAAGCCCATTCCTCAGTAAACTTTCCGAATGACTCTGTGTATTTTACAGGACTCCCATGTGTGCCCCCTGGGGGCTAAGGAGGGCAACAGCAGAATGAGAGATGACAGCCAATCTGTGTGAAGTTAGAGGCTTCTTTCAAGAGGATAGTGCACAAAAGATCATGATCTTGTTACTTACACAACTCAGAAGCCTGGCTTTACTGTGTTTCCAGCTTCCTGATGGAGTTCTGTGTCTTTGTTCTTTGTCTTATCAGAATCAGACTTTCTTTGATCACCATTCTCACCCCCCTCCCTCACAGGGTCTCACTGGGTTTGTTTTAACCACATTGAATGCTGTTTTTCCATAGGACAGTGATGACTCTGTGTTACTACAGCATCCTATTAATGGGCCTAGAGACCACAAAGACAATAGTGTAGAGAAGAGGAAATGACAAAAAATTTATTTTAATAATTGTTACACTATCATAGAAAGCTTTCTTTGGAACGTTATATACTAAATGGAGATGGCATATAACTTGAACCCATGTTAATCTTGGATAAGGGGAGACCACACGTGGGAGGGATAGGGAAAGGGAAGAAAACCAAAAATTTGAATATGGTTGATGTTCTCCCTGTATAGGAATGAATAAAGTAAGCTTAAATTGTCAGAGGCCACTATGGGAAGAGGACTAGGAAATAGTGAAGAGGTCTGGTAGAGATAACCAATCTGGATTGTAATACACACATTCCTGGAAACAACATAAAGAATCTCTCTGTATAGCTATCCTTCTCTCAAACTAGCAAAAATGCCATGTTTATCTCATTATATTTTAAGTATTTTCTTCAACAAAATTGGAGAACAAGAAGGCAGAACAGGTTCTGCCCAGAAGTGTAGCGGGGAAGAGGGTCTGGGATTTATAAATGTTAGCAAATAAGCCCATGATTCAGAAGTTGTATGGTGTTGATCCAGGTTTTCAGAGTACCTGGCAGCAGAAAATCTTAAGAATATTTGTCTTGCTGGCACCGATGGCTCATGTCTATAATCCTAGCTAGTCAGGAGGCAGCGATCAGGAGGATTGTAGTTTGAAGTCAGTCTCGGCAAATAGTTTGTGAGACCCTATCTCAAAAGTACCCATCACAAAAAGGGCTGGCAGATGGCAGAGGGCTCAAGGTGAAGGCCCTGAGTTCACTTCCCAGTACTGCCCCCCACAAAATAAATGAAAGAATATTCATTCTTAATGACAAATCATGAAGTGAATCCTCAGTTAAAAGCAATCACTGAAAGGACTGGTAATAGAAATGCAGCCTGCTGATAGTGCTGTTGTTATTAACATTGATTTTACTACCTAAACGCAAACATACAATTATGAAAATAGGGTATACTTGTCTTTCTTTATGCTTGCAAACTGATAGATAAGATGCAGCATTGGTTTTCTCAAATTAATTTCAAGAAGGAAAAATACACAAAGTCTACCATGGGCTGCATTTTATTTAAATCACCATTTTGACAAGAGCTGATATGAATAGCTTACTGCTTGATATGATAGCTTACTTTCTGTGGAAATATACAAAATTGAAACCATGATTATATTATTTTACTCATTGGCTGCTTTTGATATATATTATTTTCAAGGTCATTTATTTACATTTTACTCTTTCTCATAAGTGACACAGATTTCTGAAGCATGTAAGATGTATACTGATAACCTGGGAATCTCTACAGTGCCCTGAAAATTAGACATCTGTGACACCTGATACCTAGCAACCGTGTTGTGTTAACATGATGGTGTTTTTAGTTAAGGCTGGCAGAATGCCAGTCCCCATAACAGTTAACTCCAGGCACTGATATAAATGTGGTAAACAAAGCTAGATAAGCTATTCCCTCCACAAAGAGGGCATCACAATAGTACTTTTCACACGGGATGTGGACCAGCCTAGTGGGACACCGTTTTTATTTTCTGTAGGTATGTCATGTCAAACTTTTAGTATTGGATCATTTACTATTATGTTTGAAATGCAGGAAAACCAATAAAACACTTACTCTGTACAATTTAGAAGATGTCCTCTCTATTATACATATTAGCATCTGGAGAATTAGAAGGAAAAGATAGCCCATGCTATCATCAGGATAATTCTGTTAAATAAGTAACTTATCTGTTACTATGATTTTTCATGCAGAACTTAGTGATTTTGATCTCCGTTTCTTGGATGATAATGTAAAGCTTTAAAATTTCATTTTGGCAATGAATTTGGAAAGAATATGGGAAGGAAAGTTTCAACATTCTGAATTATATGTTAACTGCTCAAAGGTTTTTATTGGGGAAAAGGAGGGTATCTACCTGTGCCTCTGATTTAATGCAAAAGACTTGAGTGACTTGTAAAGATACCCTATTTTTCACACCATTCTAAGAAAGAGCTATGGAAGCAGAAGAAACTGTAGTTAATATCAGTTAATAGAGAATCACATTTACGTGGTAGTGGTAACTTTTTGAGAATTTGGATTCATCATGCTGATTAAGCAATACCAAACCTGTGGGGGTATTTATCATGCAAGTCTCAAAAAGCAGAAAAAGTTGAAGTTAATTTCATGTCCATGTTAAAACATTTTGCAAATGTCATATGAAGGATTTGAAATGTTTCAACATTTTCACATGAGTAATTTCCTATAAATACATAACTCACATAGAGTTATATATTTATCTTTTGCATCATTTGCAAATGATGACACTAATGTGTTTCTCCACTCACAGTGTCATTTCTGTTTGAAATCATGGAAAATGGAAACATCACATCTGGTTTCATTCTCCTAGGACTCCTTAACCACACCAGAGCCCACCAAGTTCTCTTTGTGATGATTCTAACTATTGTCTTCACCTCCCTAGTGGGCAATGCCCTCATGATTCTCCTGATTAGCCAAGACCACAGGCTCCACACACCCATGTACTTCCTCCTGAGCCAACTCTCTCTCATGGACATGATGCTGGTTTCTACAACAATGCCCAAAATGTCCACTGACTACCTGACTGGACAGAAGTCCATCTCCACTGCTGGCTGTGGCCTGCAGATCTTCGTTTTCCCTACTCTGGGTGGTGGGGAGTGCTTCCTCTTAGCTGCTATGTCCTATGACCGCTATGTGGCTGTGTGCCATCCACTACGCTATCCCATTCTAATGAGCTGGCAGTTATGTCTGAGAATGACTTTGGGGTCTTGGGTTCTGGGAGCAGTTGATGGGCTTATGCTGGCAGTTGCTACCTTGACCTTCCCATTTTGTAGTGGACGTGAGATTGATCATTTCTTCTGTGAGGCCCCTGCACTATTACAATTGGTTTGTGGTGATACGTCTGTCTTTGAGTATCTCATGTATATTTGCTGTGTGCTGATGCTCCTGATTCCATTTTCCCTCATCCTGACATCCTACAGTCTCATCCTCACTGCTGTCCTCTGCATGCATTCCACAGAAGCCCGCAAGAAAGCGTTTGCCACCTGCTCTTCACATTTGTCTGTGGTGGGGATCTTTTATGGAGCTGCCATTTTCATCTACATGAGACCTAAATCCTACAGGTCAGCTAACCACGACAAGGTTGTGTCAGCATTCTATACCATCTTCACCCCTGTGCTGAACCCCCTCATCTATAGTCTCAGGAACAGTGAGGTCAAGGGCGCCCTGAGAAAGTGTATGGCCCGCTGTGCTCTTTAACTCATTATTAACAGTATACTCACTGACTCCAAGTGATTTTGTGGGATTTCTTGAGGAAAGTATACAATTGTCCCCCATTATACACATGAGATATATTCTAAGATGCCCAGTATAGAGTACCACAACCTGAATTTAATGCCTTTTCTCTCTTCACTTAGTTCTGCCCAATGGCCAGGACTTCTGCAGCTCGAGGTGCCACAGCAAAATCAGCACACATTTCTTTCCTCTTCTTCCCCATTTCACAGTACATTTGTTTTTATTGTAGAATACAAGTTTGTTCCTTTCCTCTTAAGAGATAAAATTTTATGTTTTCACTTAAAAGGCGAACTTTAGAGCCTATTCCTGAAATAACCGAATTGCCAGCACTGCTGATTTAGCTCTTTGAGGCTATTATTAAGTATTACCAGGCTGATAGCTGACATGATTGGTAAGTGATGAACAAATGAGTAGTGTGTTCAGCATGGATATGCTGGACCGGGAGGGTTGGATTCCAGTCCTGGTTGAGACCCAGATTTTGCTATTTCACTGAGCTTCTCAAAAGTGTGCATTTTAAACTGTTGGTTTGTTTATTCCTGAAATTTTCAATTTTTTTTTCAGTCTGCACAAAATTCTCTTTATTTAGGTTTCCCACATAGATGGTATGACAGGCAAACACCACCCAGACAACTTTTGTTTAAAGTGGAGGTCTCAGGAACTTTTGCCCAGACTGGCCTCAAAATGATAATCTCCATTTCCACCTCCCAAGTAGCTAGGATTACAGGTTTCAGCCATAATTCCTGACCTCTTGTAAAATATTGTATCCCACAATGAGTTTTTACTCACAGAGAACTAACTACTCAAGCAATTTTGAAGAGTACGTGTTTATCTTTTGTTTCAAATTGAAGTATAGTTTTCAATAGGAAAATGTGTACCATGGCTTTTCTTTCATCCAATTTCCACAAATACCTACACATGTAATTTATATCTAGTATGAAAAGATAGAATATCCAAATTGCAACAAGGTACTCACCCTTTCCAGTAAAGCTCTTACCAAGACACAGCACTACAAGATTTTAGGTAATAGGCTATTTCTTATATTCTTCTGGTAAATTATTACAAATCTGCAATAGATTTCAGGTAAGAAATCTAGTACAAGTAAAGAATAGCAATTCTACAGATGAAGTAATTGTAAATAAAAATATTAATGCTTTCTAAATATACATAGGTTTATATTTTCATGCTCTACAAATATTAAACAATTAAATACAAAATCAATTTGAAGACAAGATTGTAAAATGAAACAACATATTTAGACATTAGGCTATTTATTTCTTTATTTCTTCTACTTTTGTCTTCATCTGAATCCATTCTTTCACAATTATCTTTTCTCAACTAGCTTTTAGTCAGCATTGTTTTCCCCATATGCTATGGTATAGATGCAGAATAGTCTACAGAAGACAAAATTAGGAAACAGAAATCAAATTCCATTCTGCAGTTCCTGAATTGATTCTGGAACTGCAACTGGAGTGATGGAAGAGAGGCTGGTTGAAGAATTTGTGCCAAATTGAATACCATGCTTCTGAGTCTCTGATGGAACTCAGCCCATTAGTATATGTTAATCTGGTTTGGTCACATAACCACAGGCATACTTTGATTTCTATAAATATTTCATTTCCATATTCTCTACAACACATGTAGTGGGTTGCTGTAATCTCACTAGATAGAGTAAGTTTGTCATAACACAAACTGCAAAAAATATCATCACTGAATATTCATAGGGTACTTCCTTTTTTATGGCATTTTCCTTATTATTGAACTTTAACTTTCCCTTCTTAATTATTACCATATTCTTGTAAGGTAGGATTATTTGTCCTTCTTGAAAAATGGAGAAAAGCTTATTGGGGCAAATATGAACCAAATTTCTGATTTAAACAGTGTGCTTTAGGAAAAGGATAGTTGTAATAATAAGTTTGAATGCATCATATGGGCACAAAATCTTGTGCAAAATAGATTTACTCTTCATCTCTAAAGAATGTGTTGCCACATGTTATTCCTTTGTTGAATAAAAGACAGAGAAATCTTTGGAGAAATTGTACACTGGTTTAGAATGTAACAGCTGACACCAGGACCTCTGGAACATGCTAGGTTTAAGGTGAATGACCTTGTGAATGTCATCTAATCTCTGTGGGGCCCTGTCATAGTTTATAAAGAAACAAAATAGTAACTGTAACATGCTACTAAATAGAAAGTGTTTAAAATCTCACATGATATCTGACAATACTGAAAAAGTTTTCACTCTTATAACTATTAGGAATAAAACAATTTAAATAGGTGAATGTTTTTGCTATATTCACTTAAGCATTCCTATTTTGTGGTACTGGGGTTTAAACTTAGGGCTTTAGCTTACTTACTAGGCAGGTGCTCTACTGCTTAAACCATGCCTTCAGCCTTATTTTCTCTGGTTATTTTGGAGATAGGGTCTCTGTTTTTTACCCAGGCCAACCTGAACACAATACTCCTGGATTAATCTTCCCTCCATCCCTGGGATGACAGGTTCAAATTAACCCCAGTGTTTCTCTGGACAATGGTAACTATGACAACACCAGGTAAAAAGCTCTTTTTAGTGCACAAGTTGTCAGAGGCATAATTCAGTGATAGATAAAGCACATGTTTAGCCTGCATGAGACCCTGGGTTCAATCCCCCATTTCCTCTTCCCACCAAAGAAAATTAAATACAAGGGTATAGAAAATAAGTAAAGTGGCTATATAGTATCCACTATACTTTGCTAATGCAAAAGTAATTTCAAACACATAGAAGCAATTCACAGTGGTATTTTTGTACTTTAAGTAAAAGAACCAAGAATGTCTAAATTATGAATACTTTGTACTTACTACCAACCTACTTTGAATTTCTGTTTCAGAGCTTCTTTGATGAAAAAGGGGATGAAACTGCTAGAAATTGCCCTAGGATTTCTACCTTTAGCCAAACCTTGGTGGGTTTACGGCCTTTATTCTCAAGACAGAAAATTAAAACAAAAATCAAGATCTAAAGACAGAATATACCTCACACTTCTAAAAAATGGCTTGTGTTTTCTTCTTATTACATGCATTTCTTTTAACTCTGAAAAAAGAGATTGATAACAATTTCTTATGCAAATGAGCCAAAAAGGCCATAATAATGAATATATTTCAATATTTAGAAATGAACTTTCCATATTTTCAAGCTTAAAGGTACAATGCTCATTTTGTATTTCAAGTTTATAATATTCAGTAAGTAGGAAAATTTCTGAAAATACTAATGGCATATTACTATACAATGATTGCAATGCATTTGGCCAGAAGGGTAAGGATTTTAATCATAATTCTTCAGATTTTTATGCAGGAGGGAAAATTTACTGGGTTTGAATTATTCTCATGTCCAATCAATGATGTGCTTAGCATTCCACTGAACCAAAGCATTTCTATTAATCCAGGCCATTCTGCCCTACTCCCTTGCTTCAAGCATTCCTCCATGAAAACCAGCTTGTACATCATCAAACCAAACTTCTCCGATTGTCCCCTGACATATGAGACCTTGGCTCCCTGGCATTTCCTTAAACTTCTCTTACAGTTTTATGCCATTTTTCTCCAGTATTTGACAATCTTCTCAGACTTGTTCAGCTTCTTTCTTCATTTTACTGATATCTTCATTGCTGTCCAGTTTCTAAGCAAGAACAAGGTAACAGGCTGATCCCTGTCACGATCTTTGCTACTTGGAAAGCTGAGCTGACCCTGGTCTCTAGTGTATATTGGATGCCAGGGTTGGCTTCTGCACTGGCACAAACACAATGTCCTCTTGGTTCTCAGAATGGCCTACTAAGGATCTAAGTTGATGGTAGCTGAGAAAAAGTCACTAATATATGAAACTTATACTCATCATTTAGGGTTTGTTAGAAATATATTTAAGATATTGGGATGTCAGAAGAGAGATAACACAACTCCAAAGTCAATAGGCAAGGGAAAATTTACATCTGCAGAAGTGTATGCACCTGACAAAAAGTCTGGGAAGCAAACACACAGGTAGGAAGTTCACTTGGATTTTATCTCAACCACAATTCTGCCTTTCCCCTGGATTGGGCAGGTTTTGGGTTTACAGTCTAAGCAATTGGCTAATTAAAAAGGGAACAGTGAGGAGATGGGCTTTGGAGAAAAATTGTTTACAATTTCAGGGAAACAATAACTGTTTTAGGTTATCAACTCCATAACCGGGGCATCTAGTGGAAACAGGAATTTGCCTAACTGAGGATAACAATCCTTTGTTTTTAATAGAAACTTTTATCAGGTTAAGCAGAGACCATGAAGCAAGTATATGGGAAGCCAGTTAGTGAGGCTAACATTTGTAATAAGCAGTGGTTATTACAGATTAAATCCTTTGACAGAATGACCCAACCTAATCTGTTTCTTACAATTTCTTCCTTTTCTTTTATTTAGTTCTTTTAAAAAATTTAGCTAACATTAATTTACCTTTTTGTTTAGCTATGTCTAAAAAGAGATTGTCCATTTAAGAGACAGGAATCTGTTTAGTGATAGCAGTCTCCATTAATCTTTTATTGAGCCCTCCCATGCACAGAATGATACAGCAACCTATTGTGATCATTATTACTAACACAATTATTAGAGAAGTGAAAATGGATATCTTCATAGCTTTCCATTTTCCAAATCATTGTTTTATCAAGCTACTAAATGTGTCATCTACTCTGGAATTTTTTGCAAGTTCATTGTCAAGAGTGGTGGCATCACAAGGACTGTTATTGGTGATGAAAGTACAACATTGGCCTCCTATCATTACAAAAACTCCTTCCTTTTCTGCTAACATTGTGTCTAGGGCTAATCTGTTTTCCCATGCCATTCTGCTCATGTCATCTAATTGCTTTGTTAATTGACATCTCTAATATAGTTGACACATCTCTGTTGGTTATATTAGATATAATTGATCAATGTACATTTTTATTAACTGTGGACCACCAGACTTGAAGCCTGCTGTTACTTGATATTTGGCCTTGAATTCATTAAGAACCCCCTGGGGGACTCCAATGGCATCTATATAAACATGTGGGTCAAATGACCCACCTGGAGTCATACCATCTGTACTTTTTAAATTTTGTCCCCTTTTAGACTGGCTGTGTTGTTAAAATTCCAAGGAGAAAGGGATAGCCAATTGAACCAAAGCACAGGTTCCACTCCAATTTCTGGGAGGATCTCAAAGGCCCTCTGTAGTACCACCAGACATATGCTTGGGCTTTGCCAATACATTTTGGTTGTTTATCTCATTGAAGGATCTACCTCCATTACAGCTGGTCAGGTTACCCATGAATGTCAATGACTCCTCATACTTAGAGATTCACAAGGTATAGTTGATGTCAGCAGACAGGAGCCTGATGTCTCAAGGGGTCTTCTGTCTTGGACATTTGACCACTGGGAACAATAATGATAAGGTCTTGTAAGAGTCATTTCTCCAGCCTGAATCTTCTGATAAAGAGATATCATGCATGCCATACCATTAGGGTCTGAGGTTCATCCTGGCAGGAAGGAGACCACCTGAGCTTCTGGTCACCCTGCCATGCAAAACAAAATTACTTTTTTGCTTAATACATGGACAAAATATTTAATCCACTTCAGCCAGGCATTTGTTTTCCCAAACTCAATCTCAATCTCTAGGGTTTGTTTTAAATCAGTTACTACTGCTATGTGAACATTTTCAGGATTGTTTAGTGGCTTTTTCCTCTTATTCTCCTCTGGAGGTTGAGGTGCAGCGAAGGATTGGGAAGGTTATCTAGTTTGGATTTTGAGTCTCCCTACAAGGTCAAACCCAGAGATTGAGATTCCTGTTTCATAAATGTGGAGCACAACTTGTGGATTCTCCCAGGTAGCCTTTGGGATAAGGATGTTCAGCATCAGAAGATTACATTGGAGACATGGGCAAGTTTTGGGTGGGATACCTTTAGTTAGACTTACCTGTGGTTTTTGAAGGGTCCTCAAAGGGTTAGGTGTGTTGGGGTCAAAGGTCAATCCTTGAGGTTGGGTGGTCCCAGTCAAAACAAGGGTCTCTCC